>NW_019268534.1:1022407-1038164 GCF_002738365.1 Cucurbita moschata
TTTTTTTTTTTTTTTTTTTTTTGACTCTTTTTTTCCCGTGTAATGGGGATGTCAAGGGGGGTTGCCTTTGGAATCCGAAGGATGTCGTTAAGAATTTTCCTTTGAGGATAGTGATATTGTCTGTTTTCACATATGCTTAACTTTTTGGTGAGGGAAGTTGTTTTTTGTTTTGCACGTTTTCTTCTTCCATTGTTGCTGGTTTTGGGTTTGTTGTTTTTAACACTTCGTTGGCAGGGTTTGTATTAGAAATAAAATTGACCAGGATTTATGTGTTTGTTTGATTTGAATTTTCAAATTTAGCCCTAGATATGTTTTCTTAATGGACATGCCAATAGTTGTTGAATACATTTTTATTTTGTAGTTGCCTTTTCCTTTCAAAATTGAGATCTTGTATTTATAACCATCAAATTTCTTTTACGCTGCATAAATGCAGGTCAAGGACTTGTACAGACCTTGGCGTCTTGGAGAAGTTGCTAATAGTTTTAGTCAAGGGTGTAGTCCACCAATTACTCCTACAGTTACAGTTCTTTGCTTTCAATTAGTAGACCTGTGATTTCGCTTTAATAAAGCCAGAGTAAGCATTCTGTAGATTTGAATTGGTAGCACAAATAGAGACTGAGAAGCCTCCTGTAGGAAATATAAAAAGAGCTGCTTCTCTTGGTGAGTAACCATGCAATTGCTTGATATATTTCCGGGTAATATATTTATATGTACGTTGTATATTGCATGTATGGCTACTGTCTTCATGAACTTTCATTTATCTTAGGTCCTCTCTTAATTTGGTTCACATTTTTTTGTGTGATATGCAATGGTCAATTTAATGTTTGCGTTGTGTGCACTTTGATAACATGAAATGGATATCTTGATTTTTTTTTTCTTTGTGTTACTGTCCTTTGTGAAATTTAGAACACTTTTTTCTTTTTTGTTTATGTATTTACAATTTACATTTTCTTGGTATGATGTATCTTTGTTTTGATGTTAAAATTGGATGCTTTATTAGTTTTGTGACAATCCTCCTTTTCTCCTTAAAGACCCATAAAACAAACGACTTTTCTAGCTGTTTCTGAATTGTTTTTAGCTTACTATAAGTATTGTGCTATTGTTGTCAGTAGAAGCATTCTGATCTATTAAATATGCTTAGTGATTTACCTAGTGCTCAAGATGGCTGGTGTGAAACGAAGAATTCATAATGATTCAGATATCCTTGCTTTGCATAAAGAATTGGATGAAGTCTCCTGCCCTATCTGCATGGACCACCCACATAATGCTGTTCTTCTACTTTGCAGCTCTCATCACAAGGGTTGCAAACCTTATATATGTGACACAAGCCATAGGCATTCAAATTGCTTTGACCAATTCAAAAAATTAAGAGAAGAAACTAGGAAGAGTCCACGCTTATCAAGTCCTTCACCTATAAATCCATATAGCTTTAGTAGTCCTACAAACAACCTGGGTCTGAGCATTGATTTGAATGAAGTTGATGATAATCAAAATATAAATGAAAGGAACACTGTTGCATCTGCTGGATTACCTGTTGTAGTTTTAGGGGATAATGGAACTGAAAATTCTAATAGAACTTTAGACTCAAATGAGGCTGGAGATCTGGATACTGTTGGTGCTGGGTCTAATACTGAAAGGGATGAGCAGGAAGGTTTGGGTGCTGTGAACTCATCCGAGTACTCAGATTTGAAGTGCCCCATGTGCCGAGGAGCCGTGCTAGGCTGGGAAGTTATAGAAGAAGCAAGAGAATATCTTAATCTAAAGAAACGAAGTTGCTCCCGTGAAACTTGCTCATTCTCTGGCAACTACCAGGAACTACGCAGGCATGCTAGAAGAGTTCACCCGACAACACGGCCTTCAGTCATAGACCCATCTAGAGAACGGGCATGGAGACGCTTGGAGCGACAGAGAGAAGTTGGTGATGTTGTTAGTGCCATCCGCTCAGCCATGCCTGGTGCCCTTGTGGTTGGAGACTACGTAATTGAAAATGGAGATGGTGGTATGGTGGCAGCTGAAAGAGACAGTGGCACAGGTGATGTCAATGGGCCATTGCTGACTAGTTTCTTTCTGTTTCATATGTTTGGATCGGTTGATGGTGCTCGAGAGCCAAGGCCACGTTCAAGGTCTTGGGTGAGGCATCGACGCTCTGGAGGAGGAACACCCGTACCAGAGCGCCGGTTCCTTTGGGGTGAAAACCTTTTGGGATTACAAGAAGATGCAGATGAGGATTTCCGCATATACATCGGAATGGGCGACGATGCATCACCACCTACGAGAAGGAGACGCGTAACGAGGCCTGAATCTGATACAGATCAACCATGAGAGGATTGGTCTTCTGTGGTAAACATCTATATGCCCTTGAGTTTTGAGGGAGATTTGTTCCAAAATGAAATGGAGTGTGTTTGGTTTCGTGTCTCGGTCTCAATGCCTAAAAACAGGTTAAATTGTTAAACAACCACAGGCGGGCATCCCAGCAATGATCCATCCATCCATCCATCCATCCCATCTTGTTGGGTCGTCTGGAACATCAAGAAATTTGTGCTTCCGAAGTCTCCAAGGGAGGCGTTTAGTTGGCCATCATCTTGATGCAGAATACCCCGCCCAGCAATTGGCCCTCAACAAGAAGCAAGAAGCAGCCGGATAAGAGTAATAAGCGTCATCTTTTGGAAGTGTTCTCAGATGGAATCACAATCCTTTATTTTATCTGAATTTAAGTTCTAAATGATTGCATGATGTCCTTTTCCAATCTTTGTATATAAATGGGATAATGATTTCATTTGATCAATCTAGTGTGATGGTGGTTCTATTTATATGTTATCCTATATTTTATTTAAGTGGTTATGTGTTTTTTTGCTCTTAATAAAATATAAATGGAGTGGTAATTTGTGTAAATTTATGGTTGCAAACTTGGAACCAGATTCATGGTTGCAAATCCGGAACTAGAAGTGGTGTAGTTTGCACAAATTTATGGTTGCAAACCCGGAGTTGATGGATAACAAATACCTATTTTAGTGGTAGCCGCCATTGATGCCCTCTCGAGCTCCCTCTTTTCACCAGTGGCTGAATTTTCCAGCCTCACCTCCTACTCGAAGGACAATCAGTTCTTCGCCTTCGATCTTCTCTCTGATCTCTGGTTCCTCCTCCTTCCTTGGCTCCGACGGCTTCTTCTTCACTACCGCGCCTCACTTCTCTTTCTCTCCGATCTTCAATCCGTCTTGGACCATCACTTCGCCTCTCAGATTCGCACGGATGGATCCTCTCCTCGGAATTTTCCGATCCGGATCCAAGTCGAATCTCCAGTTTACCGTCGTCGAAGGCGTACGACTTCTAGGCGGCCGCCCATTTATCTGTCGAGATTTACGATCCGGACGCTGATTTTTAGGAGCTCTATTCGCCATTGCCCCCGGATTGATCCGGAATCTCCTCGCGCTCTCTCTCTTCCGCTTTGTTCGAAGGTAAGTTCTACGTTCTCGGAAGTTACTCCTTCTTAGTTTCTTGCTTCGATTTACACGATCATGTATGGAGTGAAGTCCAAACTCTTCAACCTCCTGGAGTTGTCTTTTCATTTTTAATTTCTTGCACCGACCGCCTTGTTTCGGCGGGACTCTGTAACTCCCCTGCCGGTCCTTCGTTCGTTCTGTGGAAAATTGATGTGGAGACCATGGAATTCCTCGAGATTTCCGTCATGCCGAGCGATCTGCGTGAGAATGGAAAGGAAATGCGTTGGACAGGAGAACCTGATCTACGTTTTTAGCGAGGATTATGAACTGTGAAATCAGGCGTGAGAATGAAAAGTTTGGTGGAAAAGAGTGCTTCCATTGCCGTCTCCGATGAACAAGCTCAATAAGAGGTCGTTAGCTTCTGTTCCAATGTCAGTGTGCACAACATTCTCGGCCGAGAGGACGAAGAAGATCAACATTATTCCTCATTCTACCATGTCTGAGGTAACTCCATTCCTTCTACTTCGAACTTCAATTTCGATGGTGTTCCTAATTTCTAATTATTTAGGTTATTTGCTATTTGGCTTTCTTTCCTCTTAATTTCTTAATTAATAATAATTTATTGAATTATAAATTTATTTAGTCAAATCTATCAATTTTTAATCAATTTTTTTTTTAAATTCACTAATTTATTATATATAAAATTAAAAATTTGAAGTTGGATTAGATATAAAATTTAAATTTATAACCAAACTAAAAAAAATGAGTTTATAAATATTATTTTTTTTACTTTACCTCTTATAAATATTACTTTTTTTTTTTCCTAAGAAAAAGAAAAAACCTTATTTAGCTTTCCCAATCAACAAAATTTCATAAATCAAATAAATACTAAATTAAAAAACGAGAGATTATTTCATAAATCAAATAGAACAAAATCAAAATGATATTTAAATCAAATACTTTCTAATTTTTTAAATTTAGTCTAAGGATTTGGGCCGATGAGCTGACTTGGTGGCCTACTCACTCAACAAAGAAGCCCTCATCTTGTCCAAATTCATCGGCTCTCCTCAAATCCTTCAGCTCATCGGCCACCTAGTCGCCGCCGAAGACGACGGCAAGTGCAGCGTTTACAATCTGGGTTTGGAGTACGCCGCCGGTGGGTCTTTGGATGACCTTATCAACCAACGCAAGAAGCTGCCGGAGGATGAGCTCAAAGGGTATCTTCGTATGATGCTTACAGGCCTTTCTTGTATTCATTCCAAAGGCTTTGTGCATTGTGATTTCAAACCTTCTAATGTTCTTGTTTTTCCCTCTCAACATGGCAAACCCGATCTCAAAATAGCCGACGAAGATGTATATGAAAGAACAGAGACCAAAGTCGAGTTTTGGTTATAAATTGAGTTTTAGAGGGACGCCTGAATACATGTCTCCCGAGTCTTTTATTGGTGACATTACACCATCCTTACATATTTGGACTCTGGGTTGTGTTTTGATTAATATGGTAGGTGGGGAGAGCGTCTGGGATGGTGAATTTAATGGCAAATACGCGTGTGATGTGTTGAAACTCGTAAACGAGATAAAAACTCCGACCATACCAAGGGAATTCTCCAAAAGTGCTTTCAAAGAGACCCTAAGCAAAGATGGTCTGCAGAAATGTTACTCCAACATCCTTATTTGGTAGAGGAAAACGAAATTACCGAACTGTAGGCTTTCTTCTACAAACAATCATTTTCGTCTCGAGCTATTGATTATAATCCTTTATTGCAAGTTGGGAAAAATGATACCAGCAAACCCTGTAGAGAAGGAAGCTGACACTAAATCGGTCCTTTCATAAAACACGAGAAGGAATGTACATCCCTGCAATCTGCTAATCATCTGCACATTGCATCGACCTTTTGATCGAATATTACACAACAAATGTGCAGCAAGGGAGAGGAAGGAACAAGGGATTGGATCGTACACGAAAATTGGTTTTATCAACAATTCTTCCATTGGGGGTTTCGGGTTGGATTGAATACACATGTACCAACTGCAACATGTTCTTATTCAAACTGAGGGGCCTAACAACTAGTCTTCACCTTCTCAGTTGCTTTCAATTTTAACAGCAGTGGCCTTTCTCGCCGCCCTTCTTTTGACTTGTATTTGGCGAACGCATTCAGCTACTAATACATGGAAATCAGGACGAAGTTTACTAGTCGACGAGACGTTAAGACCTGCCTTTCTTAAATCTCTAGCTAAACACTTTTCGCCTTTTTGTAGATGACCAGGGCAGTAGCAAGGAACAGTAGATCTTAAAACAGGCTTTGAACATAGAAGCGGTCCGGACTGCATACTGCAAATGAAAGCGAATTTCTTGTTAACAAAAAACGCAAAAAAAAAAAAAAAGAAAAAAACATAGTTTCCTCAACACAACACATCTATGCCAACCCATTATACGGAATGTCAATGTACATTGCTTCTAATTCCAGGGAAGGATACAAATACAAAAGACCCCAAATGAAAAATAAAAGCTTAACCAAAGTGTGCGGACATCAACTTTGGATCAATGCAATCAAAAGGTGTGACCATCTAATTCAGCTCAACCATGTTGACTATCTTCCAATTATAAAAAAAATCATTAAACTGTACAGAGGGTATGACAAGGATCACTACAAATATTCGAGAGTTCTTTGGGAAGGAGCATGTGAAATCCCACCTCGGTTGAGGAGGATAATGAAGCATTCTTTACAAGGGTATGGAAACCTCCTCGCAGATGCGTTTCATAAACCTTGAGGGGAAGCCTAAAGGGAAAGCTCAAAGAGGAAATATCGGCTAGCGGTGGGCTTGGGCCGTAATAGAGCAGATCCTAAGGGAGGCTGCATTTCATTAATTAGATTCAACTCACTTACATTGCCCTCATAATTTGGGATTGGGACACAAAAAACAGCCTATAGGCCTTGGGGCAACAAATTTGCTGTAAATATTGTAATAAGCTTGGTTGGTTTCTTACCACATGGTTTTCACTTGGTAAATTCAAGCAGTAGATAGATGATAACCATTGCTCTTTAACTAAGAGGATTGGAAATGGTGCTACATTCTACAATAGGAATTTGGGGAGACTTCAGCATTAGAAAAGCTTTTATACAGCCTTTAACCTTAGGATCTACTCGGACGAGCTCTAGCAAAATTATATCTTAAGACAGTCCAAAGAGAAGAAGAAACTCAAGATACTTATAAATCATCGTATTGATATCAATACTAGACGAGTCTATATTTATGGCTATTGCTTATTAAGTAGAAAACTCATAGTATTACTAAGCAGCGAAAATAATTGATATAGAATGCAAACCTCTTGATTACAAAGGTGCAACCCTTGTAGAGCCTCTGCTTTTTATCCGAGAGGATATGAGCATGACAGTATTTTGTCAATGCCATCGCCTTTGCCTTGCAACCTGTGACATCACACCTTCTAATCTCATCACTCCCGGTCACAGAACCTAATCCTAGCTTTCCGTTCTCCCCAATACCCTCTGGATAATCACCAATGCCCTCAGCCTCCTTCTCGTCCTCCTTAAATGGACTCTTGCCATATGTCCAATAATACTCCCTGTACTTGCGCTTGAGTTCCTCCATTAAAGCCCAGTACAGTTCCCTATATACTCGACAAAGTTGTTTCACTCTCCGGGACCGACGCTCGAGTACTTCTCGACGAGTAAAAAATTCACAAGAGGCTAGAGCTAGATCATGATTCGCCCCATCAATAACCATAGGATGTGGGGGAGCAGGAGGAGATTGAAACGAACCAGGCGAGTTTGATTCTGCCATGACCTACCAAGTTGTCACATTCCAAACGATTATTCCTAATGCAATTTGCAGGGGTGTAGAACAATTCTATAGAAACGAATAACTGCATAATCCACTGATGTTTAAAAAAAAAAAAAAAAAGAATTCTGTTCTCTGATCACCCTATTCTCTTCGTGAAGACTATAGAGCACCAAGACTCAATCAAATGCTTTACTCAATCCCTGAATTCATGTAAAATCAAAATCTATACTAAATTTACTTCAACTACCGGCTGAAAATGAGTGCATATAAGAAAGATACTTTCCAGAATACATAATTCTCAAGTAGAACAATCCAAATAAGCAAAACAACCTTACATAGCAAATTCCTCAATCATCTAAAAATACCTCCTTAACCCAAAAAAAACCAGTCGAAAATAGGTCGGACTTGGCAATATTTTAGATCAAATTTAACCTCCTTTCAATTTTACCCTATTTACGAATTGCTTGAATTGAAGAAAAAAAAATCCATGCAAACTCAGTAACGAGCATGAGAGAGGGAGGGGTTTCGGAAGACAGAGTGGCACCTTAGCGACGAGCAGAAAATTCAGTGGGCAGTCGGCGACGAGAAGAAGAAGACTGAGCAGTCGTGCCGGTGAGGTTGGGGCAGAGAGGGAGATAAGGAGAGAAGGAAGAAACAGACGTTACCGATGGAGGGCGACAGCGTGCGACTGCAGCGAAGAGGGAAAAACAAACCGGTGCTGGTAACTGTGTGGCGGCGGCAACGGGAGGGAGAAGCAAGATAAGGGGCGCAGAATGTAGGGTTTCTTTTTTCTTTCTTCTTTTTTTATACAATAATTTTAAAAAATCATATATATATATATATATATATAATAATAATTTTTGTTTCTTATTTTTTTAAAAAAATTATAATTATTTCCTCATTTCTTTTAAAATTAAAATGTACATATAATATAATAAATATATAACACGGATTAAAGTAATATTTAATTAGCTAAGTCGTCCTTGTTATTGCCGCTCCCAACGTGACTGAACCAGAGAATCTACTTTGAACCCAATAGCCACCGCCCAATCGGATTTATCCTCTTCGCTGCCTTTAATCCCTCAACCATGCCTGCTATTTCGAACAATTTGATGCTCCAGCTACTTTGAACGCTACTTTACCCACCTGTTTCAATTCGTCTTTCCCGATAGCTGCATCTCCCGGTGCTACATTCTTCCTCTCATCGCGCATTAAGTCTCCTCATTGTCTCTTGATTAAGCTTTGTTTGTTCCTTGAATTAATTTCTAGTATCTGGGTGTTGTTGCTATTTACCTTTCCTGATTGCTCTTAATCTTAATTTTTCTCTCTCGTTCCAATTTTTTGGTTGAAGATCTATGGCGTTAGTATGTTTTAACTTTTGTAGGTTTTAATTGCTGTAATCCGTGTAATCGTATGTTAATGCACCTCTTTCTCTGTTTCTTGTTATCTATCGTATTCTGCTATAACTTGTGATTTTGGGGTGTTTTTGTTTTGTTTTTTAGTTTTTGCAAGCTAGTTTATGATCTGTGGAACATGTAAAGATATGAAGAGTTGCATTATATATGTGTGAATAGTTAAAAAAAAAGTTTAATTAGACAACCCTAGGGTGTGTATGAAGCTTGTTTGGTTTCTTTAACTAAATTTGTTTAGGCGGATTGCAGGAGAAGGAGGATGAGCTATCTTTTAAGGACCTTAACAACGAAGAGAGAAGTGGATTCCATCATTAGGGACACTATTGATAAGGTTCTCATTCTCCGATTTGGGCGGTGTTCCGATTCAGTTTGTCTCCTCCTCGATGATATTGTGTGTTACCAATTCCCTGAATTTTGTTTTCATCTTTCACGATTGATATGCTTTTTCAGAATTTATGATTTTGTTTTCCTTATGTTTCACTCTTTCGATGATTAAGCTTGCTAAGTGCGCTCGAGAAGTGTCGAAGTTTGCTTCAATAGCACTGGTTGATATTGATTCAGAAGAAATACAGGTTTACATCAAGTACTTTGACATAACTCTTATACCGTCCACTGTTTTCTTCTTCAATGCTCATCATATGAAGATGGATTCAGGGTGAGTTTTATCCTGCTGGTCTTAGTTAATTTATTGCTTGATTTCTGTTCAAATATGTTTAGTAACATTGCATATGGTTGATCTGTGCGGCCTTAGCTACTGGATTTGTCACAGTAGAGCACTTAACATCCCTTGGGATTATTAACAAATAGTTGCTGTTGAAATGAGAAGAAAGAGTATTTATTTTTATTGGAATAAGAAAAGCAACAATTGGTTATCTTTGGGAGGATGCGTTATCTGCTCAATAACTTATCGCATCTCTTATTGCCAATTGAAGTATTTGCTTCTTATTACACACAAAATGAACCTCTAAGAGTCTACTCTAGAGGATGCTTAGATTATCGTCGTTTTATCAAGTTTAATTGTTTCCTCAATACTTCATGTTTATGGTGAAGACAACTCTGAGTAAATTTAAAAGCTATAATGTGGTACAGTGTATAATAGAATGTTTTCTTGTAGCTGTTAATTTTTGTGTTGTTTCTACACGTTTTGTTGTCGTAGTATTCTTCTAATGTTTTTATATTCAATTATAATTCATGAAACAAAAATTAGAAACATGAGCAACTTGGGTTGGCTTAGTTGTGAAAGGAACAAGCTATTAGTCCCCAAATGTCTTAGAGATTATTAGTTCAACCTATTTTGACCAGACCATCTACTTAGGATATATGATATCAAGTTTTCTAATACCGTATGTTTGTTAGATCAGATAGTTACTCCATCATATGAGTTTTGAGGTGTGAGTGAGCTAGTCCCTCTTGGCAGATCTCACGGTACATAATAAGGCCTTTCTTAAAGTGTTTATATTGTCATTTATAGAACTAAATGTCCTGAAAATCAATATTTTTATTTGGTATTTGATTTAAGTGGGCTGAAGACAAGCTTCAAATAAGTAATTTGCAATTTGCTGTTTCTCCTACTTGTTGCACGTTGCTAAGGAGCAAGGAGAATTATGCAAATGACCTCTTTATTTAACTCTCTTCCGTTAGGTTCTAATACCCGGTTGGCATATTTGCTTAACACCTGCCCTTCCGGTGGTTCTTCCTTTAAAGCTAAAATATTATGGATTAATCTTATTTGTGCTCTTTTGGGGACTTCCGATTAGATTCATTAGAAAATCACTGAATTTTTCGTGAGGAAGAGAGATCTTCCAGTTTTGAGGGTATTACTATCTTAATTCCTTTGAACTGAAGTATTCTCTTGAAAGTCTTGTACAATCTTGTTTATTTTCCATCAATTAAAGAGTTATTTTTCTTATTGAGTATTTTGGTTTAGGAATATCTAATTATTCCTCCTATGTATTATTCTCCGTTTTTTTTTTTTTAATGATGAAAGGGTATTCTTTTGACATGCAGGACTGCAGATCATACGAAGTGGATTGGTGCTTTTCACGAAAAGCAGGATTTTATTGATGTTGTGGAGGTAAGTGTAAGGCAATTCTTGAAACCTTTTCACATTCATGTCACGTCGAGGTACTGCAGAGTCCTCTATTTTCGGAACATAAACGAGAAGCTACAGATTGTTGAATTTTGGTGATTGGGTAGTACTGCTCTGGATTTATTTCAGGAAATTTGGTACATTGAACACACTGAGCAATTATATTGGTCTTTCACTAAATATAAGCTGTTTTATCATTCAAATTTCATGTCAGATCAGATAACGTGTAATTTGATTATCATGTATGCATTGTTTTGGAAACGGACTTGAAAACATTCTCCCTTTTCTCTTATGGCAGGCAATATTTAGGGGAGCTATGAAAGGCAAGCTCATTGTGAGTTGTCCATTGCCTCCTGAGCGAATTCCAAAATACCAGTTATTATACAAGGACGTGTAGGAGACGAATTGGCACCAAAAGGTTCTACTGAATTCTCCTGCCTCCTAGTTTATATTTAACTAGTTGTTTGATCGGATCAGTTGATCTCGTGAAGTCCAATTCGGGTGAATTTCAGTCGAGTTGCCATAGCTAAGAATGCCTTTTATTAATCGAGATTCTGCGAAGAATGTTGCCAAAATCTCATCAACAAAAATAGAAAATGTTTTCGTCGCTTGGAAGCAATGGAATAATGAATGGTTCAAAGAGGTGTCTTTTTCTTCTGTGATTCACATAGTTATTATGTATCTACATCACGTCTTTCTATTATTTGGTGTATTGTGGTGTGAGAACTGACTTGTTGATATCAACCATGAAGCCCTTTGAGCAGGTCCCAGCTTCCAAGTTGTGGATATTAGCTGGGTCATGAGTCTGAGCATGGAGGTTAGTTTCTTATTTTAAGCATCCAATATGAATTGCATCATCCCAGTAATCAACAAGAAATGATGTCAATAAATACTCTGACTAGATGAAAATCAGTAGTACTTGTTTAAAATATACTTAATCTTTTACTATATTCATTAGTAGAAGGGAAAAAAAATGTAGCGTTTAGCGTTTAGGGTTTAGCGTTTATGGTAAGAGCATCTTTTAACCTAATTTTTTAAAGTTTCGGGATAATTTTAAAATGAGGTGTTTGTATATTGATAAATTAAATAAAATTTAACGAACATAACTACTAAAACCACATTACTGCTTAATCTAAAGTAATTAAGTACATAAAAGCGCACGAACAAACTATTCTATCAAGCTTAAAAGGTCATTTTTGCATTTCCAACAAATATTATCTTATCTATCCAATGTATTAAGCGCCGATGATGTTTTAACGAAAATGTCGTCGTTTGATATTTTTGAAAAATCTATAAATAAAAAAAAATTAATTTTTTTTAATAAATAAATTAAAATGTCTTATTATTAAATATTGGGTCAGGGCTTGTTACTTTTTTTTGGTAGATATACAAATAACATATATATTAAAAATACAATACTTTTTTTTTTTATATAGTTTTAAAAATAATATTATTTTAATAAAATGTAAAAATAAAAATAAAATATAATACCAAAAAAATCTCCATGGAGCCGCAGGTTACGTAGAATGATATTATTGTAGATAATGTCCGCGGGATTATCAAAGACCATTGTCGAAATTGGCAACATCAGAAACACGATTCTGGGAAGAACTCCACGAACCAAGGCAAGCCAGGCCACTGAATCCTCCCACCATTGGTTGCTCATCATCTTCCTCTCTGTTCATTTCTCAACCCAATACCCAAAGCTAAATTTGACGACAACTTCCCATGAATTCCGTATTTTACAACTCAAATGGGATCGTCAATTTTTCAGCTCAACCATCATCAGTCCTCCCAAGATCAATAACATCATGCAAAACAGCCAGAGACTTGAAGCAACTCCACGCTGTTTTCATTAAAACTGGTCAAATTCAAGACCCTCTTACGGCCGCTGAAGTGATCAGATTCTGCGCATTTTCTTCGCAACGCAATATCGATTATGCCCGCTCGGTCTTCCATCAGATGCCGGAACCCAATTGCTTCTGTTGGAACACCATTTTGAGAGTTCTTGCTGAGAGCAACAACGAACATCACCAATCGGAGGCTTTGATGCTCTTTCGCGGGATGTTGTGCGATGGGCGTGTGAAGCCCAATCGGTTCACTTTCCCCTCCGTGTTGAAGGCCTGCGCTAGAGCTTCGAGGCTTCGAGAGGGGAAACAGGTACATGGGTTGATTGTGAAGTTTGGGTTTGATGGGGATGAGTTTGTAATTAGTAATCTCGTTCGGATGTATGTTATGTGTGCGCTCATGGAAGATGCGTATTCTCTGTTTTGTAAGAGTGTTGTTGATTTTGATGGGTCTTGTCAAATGGAAGTAGATAAGAGGAGACAAGATGGGAATGTTGTTTTGTGGAATATAATGATTGATGGCCATGTTAGACTCGGGGATTTCAGAAGTGCTAGAAACCTGTTCGACGAAATGCCTCAAAGAAGTGTGGTATCGTGGAATGTGATGATATCGGGTTATGCACAAAATGGGCATTTCATAGAGGCCATAAACATGTTTCAAGAAATGCAAATTTCCAATATTGATCCAAACTATGTGACTTTGGTGAGTGTTTTGCCTGCCATTTCACGAATTGGTGCACTAGAATTGGGGAAATGGATCCATTTGTATGCAGGAAAGAATAAGATTGAGATCGATGATGTGCTTGGTTCTGCCCTGGTGGACATGTATTCCAAATGTGGGAGCATTGAGAAGGCACTTCAGGTCTTTGAGAGGCTGCCTCAGAGAAATGCCATTACTTGGAATGCCATAATCAGTGCATTTGCGATGCATGGTAGCGCAGAGGATGCAATCAATTACTTCCATTTGATGGAAAAAGCTGGTGTGACACCCAATGATGTTGCTTATATTGGAATTTTGAGTGCCTGCAGCCATGCGGGGCTTGTGGAAGAGGGTAGATCATTCTTCAGCCACATGGTTAAGGTGGTTGGTTTACAGCCAAGAATTGAACACTATGGATGCATGGTCGATTTACTAGGCCGTGCTGGACGTTTGGAAGAGGCTGAGGCACTTATCAAAAACATGCCAATGGCACCAGATGATGTAATATGGAAAGCTTTGCTTGGTGCTTGTAAGATGCACAAGAACATAGAGATGGGTGAGCGTGTGGCTGAGATTTTAATGGAGTTGGCTCCTCATGACAGTGGATCCTATGTTGCTCTGTCAAATATGTATGCTTCATTGGGAAATTGGGAGGCAGTTGCAGGGGTGAGGATGAAGATGAAAGGGATGGACATTAGAAAAGACCCTGGGTGTAGTTGGGTTGAGATCCATGGAATAATCCACGAGTTTCTCGTAGAAGACGATTCCCATCCTAGAGCCAAAGAAATCCAGGCCATGTTGGAAGAAATGTCCACGAAGTTAAGGTTGAATGGCTACAGACCAAACACCTTAGAAGTGTTTCTCAATGCGGATGAAGAACACAAGGCAAGGGCCTTGCAGTATCACAGTGAGAAGATTGCAGTTGCCTTTGGATTAATCAGTACAGCCCCACAATATCCACTTAAGATTGTTAAGAACCTACGTATATGTGAAGATTGTCATGCTTCATTAAAGCTCATCTCCTTGATTTACAAGCGTCGAATCATCGTGCGGGACAGAAAACGATTCCATCATTTTGACCATGGCTCATGTTCATGTATGGATTATTGGTAACTTCTCAAAGGCAAATGACCATCGTCTTTTGCACAGAACTGTAGAAGATCGAGTAGTCATTGTGAAGATCATAAGGAAAAGTCGGTCCATTCTTCTCTGTCATCTGTCTCATGGAATGATTTATTTATTCACCGAATTGTCATCTGTCTAATGGCTCACCCCAACAAATCATCAAAAGTGTCTCTCGTGCTTACATGATACTGCACTATCTCTGCAAGAGATTGAGCGGCTGAAACTTTATTTTTCTCTGAGGCTACTGGCTATCTATAGCTCTAGGGAATTTTTGCTCAATGAGGACTGAATCAGCCCTCATCCCGAAGTTCACTTCGAACCTAGATTGGCAGACAAAAGTGAACCTCATTGAAAAATTCTTGTTTTTTGCTTCATGTTGTTTATCATAGCTGAATTACTTACTGTACATGCTATTCCTCGACACTTTTCTTTGAGTACTGATAATTCTGCATCAATTTCAATCTCATCAAATAGGTAATGGGGATGCTTCCATCATGCTGAACAAAATCTATCAAAAGGAAAATTGTGTTGCTGATTTCTGAAATGAAGGGAAGCACAAAAGCTGTGGGAAAAACTTTTTAGCAAAGTGAAAGCAACAAGCATGAAGTTTCGGCATCATTATTCAGGTTAGAAAACTTGTTCCTGAATTGAGACATGTTGATAATTGTCTTGTCTTCTTTCTGATTCATACTAGATTTTGATTGGCTGGAAAGTTTTTGCTTGGTTTTAGTTTTAAGCTGGGACACAAAAACAGGATAGCCTATATGATACACTCGAAGAATTATTCTTCCTTCTTTGCTCATTAAGATGCTTCTTACATGGAAAAGTTTTGCCATAATGAAAACCCCTTTTGTTAATACTTTTTTGGGCCAGTCAAATTATGGTTTGGCTATACGAAAAAGGTGATGATGAGCTCTCACTTTGAATTCAAAAGCCCTTGTTTCAACGGCCTATTCTTTTCTTTCTTTTTTTGTTTTTCTATACTATTTTGAAGAATATGTATTTTTTTTTTATGAGATTTACTCATCTTTTAACTAAGTTTCAAAAATAGAAAAGAACTTTGCAGATTAAAGTAATAAAAATGAAAGTTGATTTGAAATTATTTGTTGGACTTAAAAGTTAGATAAGTTGGGAATAAATTATTGAACTCCCCTATAATGGGTAGTCCTTTAGACCCTCTTTATGACCTATTGTTTCAATCATTTTGATTTATATTTAAACCTTATTTTAAAATTTAAATTTTGGCACTTATAAACTTCTCAAACATATTCATGCCTTTATATATATATATATATATATATATATATATATATATATATATATTTTTTTTTTTTTTTTTT
>NW_019268534.1:1038944-1049392 GCF_002738365.1 Cucurbita moschata
AAAAAAAAAAAAAAATCTGTTACCTTTAATTAATCTTAATCTGTTACCTTAAATGTTGTTCCCATAGTTTTTTTTTTTTTTTTTTTTTGCATGAAAATTATTTTTATTATTCAACGAATTTTGAGAAAGTTATTTTCAAAGACTAAATTTAATGTTTATTGAAAGCATATGGATTAAGTTAGATATTTAAAATTTCGAAAATAAGCTTGAACAAGTGTCGGAATTACATGGACCAAAATTATATTTCAGCCTTTCAAGCAAGCATTAGGTTAATTTTTGTTGCACATTACGAAAAAGGGGAACTTACACGAGTCGACAACGTGATTTCTCTACCAAAACTCCTATATTTAGTTGGGGGAGATGTTCTTTTTACCATTCAACTTTGAAATAGAGATGGGTAATGGTTTGGTTCCGGACGGAATTACTTTTGATTAAAATACTATTCCAGGCTTAGTAGTTTGATATTGTACTTTTAATAGATTTTCAAAAAATAGTTCTAGTTGATTTTTATTCTGACCTTACATTTCTCAAAGTCTCAGAAGATCTAGAGATTAGTTTATTTAACCAATTTTTTTAGTTCAACAATAGTAAAATCTCTAACTTTCGGTCGTGAATATAATGCAACCCTAACTTCTTAACTCATTAGATTTTTTTTCCATGTTATTGTGGTCAAACTTTATATTGCAACGAACTTTTTTACTGCTGGATATTGAAACCCTAACTCTTAGTATTGCCTCATCATCTTCGGTCTAAAAAGTATACCATATTTCCAAACTTCATTATTAAGGTGATAAGTGGTAAAAGATAATATTGAAAATAAGATTGCTTTGAAAAGATCATATATAGTGGTTTTCCCTTCGTCCCATAATAAGATACACAATTATTTGTTTATAGGAAAGTAATTATTGATTGCCAAACATTCGCGTGAGTTTGAATAGGAAAAAGGCAGAGATTGTATTTGGTTGTTCATCAACAAAAGCCATAAAGGTAATAAACTTGTAGCACGTTATCTTATCTTATCATTAGAATATGGAAAGTTGTAGGAGAACATGTTTTTTTTTTGTTTGAATCTTAGAAATCATTGGTGATTAATGATCTACTGTTTCTAAGTTAATCCATTAGTTTACTATTCTAAAAACTATTTTTTATTGTAGGTCAAAGAATCAAAATAGTAGGTCAAAGAATCAAACTAGAACTATTTTGAGAGTATAAGCACTAATATGAAAAAACTAAAACTATTTTGAGAGTATAAGCACTAATATGAAAAAGTGTGCAAGATCTAGAATCAAAATGAAAGGTTGACATTCATGATTCATATTTTATGAGTGATTATGGTTGTTCTCTTTCTTACTTTGGAGATCTTGAATCGCATGCTCTATAATAGTCATTTTCTATGTTCTATAATAGTCATTCTCTAGTGGAGCTCTCGTAGATTCTGTAAGTTGGATGAGTCTATTTAGTTGGGGATTTGACAAGATCCAAGCAATTTCTAATTAATAATGTAACAAGTATTGAATTTATTGTTTCTATCTCCTTCGATGGATTGTCATCTACAGGATTTTTCGATAGATGGGCATGATGTTTGTCAGAGCAATTTCAACCGATGCGAATTTCAGTAGAGAGCTTTTGTATCAGGTGAATAATGCACACCTCAATTAATCTTAATATAAGTATGATTCTAGTCAAATTTAGATTAATAGAGGAATCCTTATTAAAGTTAACCTTTTATGAAGGCTAATATGCTTGTGTAACAATAAGTTAGATCATAACTCGTAGCTCAATAGTTAAGATATCTTTTTTTTTATTCGAAAGTCAAAGCTTGAAAGCCAAAAATGAATTTAAGAAGCATAACATACAATAATGTTTTTAAATGTTCTCCGCAAGTAACCATTCAATTGGTAATTAGAGATTGTTATAAAATCACTTAATTGCAACACCCAAGCTTTGCCTCAAAATCCTCAACCTAACCCAACAATTTCCAACCGTGCTTTGTATAGGGCAAGCAAGGGTGGCCCACAGCCGAAAGAAGAAACACAACTCTGCATTTGAGCTCCATCAACCTGACTCTACACTCTCACACACCTACCGTTGATCTTCATCACCATTCCCAATTAAAAGATCATGGGGACATGTTTCGAGTGATGAAAGGCTGCTCCTCTGCAACTATCCGTTTAAAAGGACGAAACTTGGTGAGCTGCTCCATGGGAAATCTTTCTTTCCTCTATCTCCACACCAAATTTGATAAAACCCAAAAAGAAAAATACAACAAAATGAACTGAAAATATGCAAATTTCAAGGGCAAGCGTGCAGAAAAAACAGATGAAAAATACAGAAAAACACAGCAAGTAATTTAAATAATACATATCAGGTCTGCCTTTCCAAGATGCTATTAATCTGTCTGATATTTGTCTTGAACAATCGGACGGTGGAGAATATGGGAGGAAGCGTAAATGGACTATCAGTTCACTCATAGTCAACAGTCTGTCAGCTTTTTCAGCAAAAAAAAAGCTCTCTTGGTGGTTCTATAAAACCACACTTTACTAAGTTTCCTATTTCTCTACTCTTTCACCACATACATGGCGATTCTAAAGCTCTTTTCTCTCTGCATTTGCTTCTTCTTATTGATCAGAGCCCCTGTACGTGGTGATTCCTTACATTTCCCTTCTTCTTCTTCTTCTTCCTCCTCTTCTGTTTCTTCTGATGTTCTACTTCTTTTGGGAAAGATCAGAGCTTCACTTGAAGGTGACACTCAAAACTTACTTTTATCTTCATGGAATTACTCTTTGCCTCTTTGTCAATGGAGGGGACTCAAATGGGTCTTCTCTAGTGGAACTCTTCTGGTCTGCAGTGATTCTTCTTCTCCACAGTGGTCTAATCTCACTCTTTTCAAAGACCCTTCCCTTCATGTTCTCTCTCTGCAACTTCCATCTGCTAATCTTACTGGTTTATTGCCCAAGGAGCTTGGTGAGTTTACAATGCTCCAAAGCCTCTATCTAAGCATAAACTCTTTGACTGGAACCATTCCACTTGAACTTGGTTACAGCTCCTCTCTTTCTGACATTGATTTGAGTAGTAATCTGTTGACCGGAGCTCTTCCACCGTCGATCTGGAATCTGTGTGATAAACTTGTTTCTGTCAGGCTTCATGGAAATTCATTATCTGGGTCTCTGTCGGAGCCGGCTTTACCAAATTCCACCTGCAAGAATTTGAAGGCTTTGGATTTGGGTAACAACCAGATTTCAGGTACTTTCCCAGAATTCATTACTAGGTTTCAGGGTCTGAAAGAGCTTGATCTTGGAAAGAATTTGTTGTCTGGAAAAATCCCACAGAGCTTAGGCCAATTAGAGCTGGAGAAGTTGAACCTTTCAAACAACAATTTCAGTGGAATATTGCCTGTTTTTGGTAACTCAAAGTTTGGCGTTGAGGCTTTTGAAGGGAACAGTCCTGGGCTTTGTGGGGAGCCTTTGAAAACTTGTGCAGGACCTTCCCATTTGAGTTCAGGTGCCATTGCTGGCCTTGTTATCGGCTTGATGACTGGGACAGTGGTTTTAGCGTCGTTGCTTATTGGTTATATGCAAAACAAGAAGAAGAATAGGAGTGAGAGTGAAGATGACATTGAGGAAGGAGAAGATCAAGAGAATGGAAGCAGTGATGGAAAGCTCATTTTGTTTCAGGGTGGAGAGCATTTGACATTGGATGATGTCTTGAATGCTACAGGGCAGGTTATGGAGAAAACAAGCTATGGCACTATATATAAGGCAAAGCTTGCTGATGGAGGTACCATTGCTCTTAGACTGCTGAGGGAAGGTAGTTGCAAAGACAGAAATTCTTGTTTGTCTGTGATCAAACAGCTGGGAAAGATCCGTCATGAGAACTTGATTCCATTGAGAGCTTTCTATCAGGGGAGGAGAGGAGAGAAGCTCCTCATTTATGACTATCTCCCTATCAGAACTTTGCATGATTTTCTACATGGTATGCACATTCTCTTACGTTTCATTTTATCTCTGAATGTTACAGAATAGTTTCTTTTGTTTGCTTTTTATATCAGCAATTTGCAATGACTATCTTGAGTTGGCCTAATACTCTAAGCCGCTAGCTGTTTGAATTTGTATATTTAAATCATATTACTTCTAATGACGAACCAATATTCATTAATGAAAACATTTTACTGCTGCATATTGTTGCAAGTGGCCACTTCAATGAAGATCTGATATTCGAAGTTTTAGTAAATTTGAAGATTGATACTCTTCTAAGACTTCTAGATGATTTTCAGGTCCTGATACAAGCCTTGCAGATGTGTTAAGTTGTTGGACAAGATAGCGATTGGTCTGAAACATTAAAATGACAAATGAATCGAGGTTGTTTAACATTGAACGTTTGTTTTATGATTGATTGCAGAGTCTAGAGCAGGAAAACCAGTGTTGAACTGGGCTAGGAGGCACAAGATTGCATTAGGCATCGCCCGAGGACTAGCTCATCTTCACACAGGTCTTGAAGTGCCCATTACACATGGAAACGTTAGATCAAAAAACGTGCTTGTGGATGACTTCTTTGCAGCGAGACTGATGGAGTTCGGGCTCGACAAGCTAATGATACCATCGGTGGCTGACGAAATCGTGTCGCTTGCAAAATCAGATGGTTACAAGGCACCAGAGCTGCAAAGGATGAAGAAATGCAATTCCAGAACAGATGTGTATGCATTTGGAATCTTGCTATTGGAAATTCTGATTGGGAAGAAGCCAGGAAAAAGTGGAAGAAATGGAGAGTTTGTGGATCTGCCATCAATGGTGAAAGCGGCTGTTTTGGAGGAGACAACAATGGAGGTTTTTGATGTGGAGGTGTTGAAAGGGATCAGAAGTCTCATGGAAGATGGAATCGTTCAGGCATTGAAGCTTGCAATGGGCTGCTGTGCTCCAGTGGCTTCCGTAAGACCCTCCATGGATGAAGTTGTGAAGCAGCTGGAAGAGAACAGACCAAGAAACAGATCTGCTCTGTACAGCCCAACTGAAACAAGAAGTGAAATTGGTACGCCTTTTTGATCCCTTTTCTGCCTCTTCGAATCATGATGAGCTTCACTAATATCATTATATTCCCCCCTTCACTTTATTTTATCACATTTTACTTTAACGTGAACTTAATTGTAATACATGCTGATAGCGTTCATTCATGCCAGTAATACAAGTGATTGTGGTTAAAAGCAGTTTGGTTCCAATGATCTAGTGCCCCTAAGTGTGAGATCCCACATTGGTTGGAGAAAGGAACGAAGCATTCTTTATAAGGGTGTGGAAGCCTTCCTCTAGTAAACATGTTTTAAAAACCGTGAGACTGACGGCGATATGTCGTGGACTAAAGCGGACACTGTCTATTAGCGGTGGCTTGGGCTGTTACAAATGGTATCAGAGCCAGACACCGGATGGTGTGCCAGCGAGAACGCTGGGCCCCCAAGGGGTGGATTGTGAGATCCTACATTGGTTGGAGAGGGGAACAAAACATTTCATATAAGGGTGTGAAAACTTCTCCCTGTTTTAAAAACCGTGAGGCTCACGGTGATACGCAACAGATTAAAGAGGGCAAAATATGTTAATGGTGGCTTGGGCTGTTACAGTAAGAATATTGATCTGACTATCACGAACTTAATCATAACTTGATTGATAAATGTATGTGTCATTGATTACGAGTTTAGAAGTTTGAATCTTCATCTTGCATGTTGAACTTTAAAATAAAGTCATATTCTACATCGTGGGCAAGTGTTTGAACGAACGTACCGCCCCAATCGCCTCAACGGGAAAATGAGTTGCAATAGTTTAAATGAAATTGCAGAGAACCAAAGGGACCAAAGAAATCATGGTAAAGGAAATAAGTGTCCCATGTTTACTTGCCTTTATACTCGATGCATGTGGGCTCAATACCATTATATTGTCTTTACTTTGTACAGAAATTATTACTTCGCCTTTGGTGGAATTATGCAGTCAATACTTTAAATTAAATAACGGCTATTATTATTATTATTATTTTTATAGTTTTTTTTTTTTTTAAATTTCACCCGACGAGAGTAGAAATTCGAATATGTGACCTCTTAATCGAGAATATATATTTGAACCCGTTTAACCATGTTCATGGGGATGACTGTTCTTTTAGTTCACAAGTAATTCTTCTTTACTTTTCCTTGAGTGTTACGTTATGAGTAAGATGACCTCGGTATTCTCCTATAACATGTTTATGTTACTTACTCTTAATCTTCTTATAGTCAAGACTATTCCTACCTATCAATACGAGTCATTTCAACATGTTTTTTCCTTACTCACATGCATGTTAGAAAAATTTGTTGGAGATCATTTAACATCGAATTGCTCCAAATAGTACACTTAACCATGAAGTTCTTATGATTGAACCACAGAAAAGAAAAGTGCACCTTGTTGGTATAGATAACTTTTATTTCCTTTGAACCTTATCTTATTCTCAGGATCAATCTCATTATGATTGGAAAGTTTAACGGTATTATTGAAATTTTAAAAGTTAAAAAAATATTTTTTAGATAATATTCAAATCAAATCTATGAGTGATACCACCAAACCAAATCTATGATTCAAACCGACGTTTTCGTTTATTGCAAGGTATACACGATTGCATCGGAGGAATATGATCATTAATGAATGATAAGTATAGTAGTTGATAGTATGCAAATGGCAAACATTAGTGATTATTTAAGGCACAAAGCTTAATTAGTGGGAGCAACAACAAATTTCTAATCAAATTGGCTTTATGGATATTCACCATTTTAGTGACATTTATAATCAAATTTACATTATGAGCTACCCATTTTAGGGCAACGCCTAGAGAGAGCTATACCCAAACTTTATTCAAGAAGTTAATGGACGACCACGAAAAATCGTGTATCTATCATCGTATATTAATGATTTATCCTTTGACTAACAAATGTGACACTTATCATCGCATTTCTAACAATTCTTCGAGTGAGTAAAGTACCTCATAGAATCTCTCAAAACAGTAATGTATTAGTCTCTCGAACACATCGATTTTAAACGAGACCTCCCATCAAATGACATCTTAAAGTATTCCTCGTTTTATTACTTTTTTCCTAAACATTTTGTAACAGTCGAAGCCCACCGCTAATAGATATTATCCGTTTTGGTCCGTTACATATCGCCGTCAGCTTCACGATTTTAAAATGCGTATGCTAGGGAGATATCTCCACACCCTTGTGAAAAATACTTCGTTCCCCTCTCCAACCGATGTGGGATCTCACAATTCATCATCTTCGGAACCCAAAGTCCCACTTGTCCCTCTCTTCAACTGATGTGGATCTCATCTCCTTACAAATAGAAAACTGATCAATTAATGTGTTGAATATTTGGATCTCCTTCGTATTTACCCTAATATTGCTATAGAAATAGACACACCCACTTTTCAGACTTGAACATTTGTTGAGTATCAGCACAAATGAAGAACAAATACGTGCATATCTGATTTGATATCACTTAGCAATGCAATAGCCTTTCCTCTATTACCAATTATGGGCAACCCACTTGATCTTGTCAAGAACAACCACCTTATTGCATTTTATTTTCTCTTTATATACTTCTCTTGCCTTCAACCCTTCTAACTTCCTCAAGAATTTGGTAAGAAGAGCTGAATCTTTATCAAGTTCATCTTCTTGCATGCTTTAACAAGTTTCTTCTTGTTCATTTGTTGTAGGAAAAAGAACGTCAAACCCGAGGAGAATATGTCGAGGAATTTGAAGATCGTAGTGGTCATGTTCGTGTTCGTGTTGCTATTGACAAGCTCTTGCTTGATTACTAATGGGAAAGTTGAAGAGAATCAAGAGGTTCATGATGAGAATAATGGAAATGAAGGCAAAGGGAGAAGATTCCCAGATGAACAAATTCCTCATCGTGAGTGTACTAGGCAAGATTATAAGTGTTGGAAACAAGGACTAAATTAATTGACTACTTGTATGATGATATGTGTGCTTGTGTATAAATAAGTTATGGTGTGGTTGTAATCCTTGTCTTGAAAGCTATGAACAATATAATATGAATGTTTGAGTGTTGTAATCCTCGTCTTGAAACATTTTTGAGTCTCGTATAGATTGACGTGCTTGATAGAATGATCGAATTTTATTTTGACAAGTGCAAATCAAGAACGTGTTGATACAATCTAAGTTACATAGGCCTTAAAAGGAAGATCGAGTAGTGGTGGTTTTAAAGAGTAAAAGTGGTAATAATGGTCTAGTAGAGTTCGGAGATAATTTCATTAGAGGTTCTAAGAAGAAAAATTGTTCTAACTAGATCAAATGCTGACATGTCCTTAGGTTGATGTTCATGATATGTTCGTTTTATCATAGTTAGCCGTTTCACAAGTTTGCACATGACCATTGGCTGGACAATTACGAAAGGTGTGTGCGATGGAAGTTATGTCGATGATTGAATAATTTTTAGGTGTGCCGAGTGGAAGTTGCACCATAAATTTCAATAGGGTTAATTGACACGTGACGAAAAAAAAGACTCGAAAGCTAGTGTTTCGAGTGGTCTACGTTTATAGCATAATAGATGATAATTTACTAAGTTATGAGTTTTGATTGTCGATGAAGAGAAAATAGGTGTCATGGGTTTGTCTTAGCTAACCTTTACTTCCCACGGCATAAATATGTGAACTAAACGTCCACACCGAATATGGACCAAACTATCTCATGATGCTCTGAACCCAACTCACATACCGTCTTAGTCCAATCCTTAGAATATACTACAGCCTCAGATGGCGAAGAGATGACATCGAGGTGCCAAACCTTCCCGTTAATATGAACTCTTGGAAAAGATTAGTTAAGCTTTTTGAGACAAGTCTCCTCCTTCAAAAATTACACAAATTTAATATCTCATTTTACAGATAAAATTACAAGAAAATACATACTCAAGCAGCTTTCAACACAGGGAATACGAAACTATACCTAATATTTTGTACACACACCCACACCACAATTTATTTATATACATACTCATTTCATCATGTCTCCTATTTTGTATACACACCCACACCATAACTTATTTATATACATACTCATTTCGTCATGTCTCCATGACTCAAGAAACGAGTCTTTAACTTGGCATTACAAGTAATTTAGGGTCGTTCAATAACCGTTTCAGTTTTAGTTTTATTATTTTTAAAATTTGTGGACGGATAAAATGAGACTTAATGTTTATTTCCAGCGTCTGCATCTATCTTCCAACACGGATAACTACTCCGAGGACACTCGTGATGTTTATTATTCACATCAACTTTATTATCATCCTCAATCTCAAATTGGTGTTGATTCTTCACTTGAAGCAAGGGTCGGTTGGCATGAATAAGGAAGCAAGAGCTTGTGAGTAGCAACACGAACATGACGCTCACCATTGCAACCTTAGGAGTGATCCTCACCATTTTTTCTCCAATTTTTCTCTCTTTTCAACTGCAAATCAAGAACAAGAACAAGTAATTAGACACATGAAATAGTTTAATCTTACAAAATTAAGTATCTAATTTGAGTATTTCTCACCAAGCGATGAGTTCTTGAGCAAATTTTGAGGCTATATAAAGAAAATTTTGAATGGGAAATGTTGTTGTTTTTCAATGGATGAGTGGGCTGCTCATAATTCCCAAGATAATGGGTTTAAATAGATTTTTAGTGATGAATTTGAAGGAATTAGTTCTCTTCTAGACCAAATTGGAGCAATGTAGAGTCCATTTTAGAGCATACAACAAAGCCTCTTCCATTGCTCACCACCATCGAACATCAAATCAAATGGTTAATCGTTTAAAATTTTAAAAAATTCAAAAATATTTTTATCGTTAATACTAGGTGTAACGGTGTAAGCTTAGTACTAGCAGATATTGTCCTCTTGTCAGCCTACCCTCGAGGTTTTTAAAACTGTCTCGTAGTGAGAGATTTCCACACTCTTCTAAAAAAAAAATATTTCGTTCTCATCTCTCACCCATACGAGATCTCATAATAAAAAAATGTTTAACATGGAGTGGGTTAATAAAAATAAAAACTTTACAAAAATCTAAATTTTGTAGTTTTTTTTTTTTTTTTTAGAGGATGAGTTCTGTATCTAGCTTTGATACCATTTATAATGGCTCAAGCCCACATCTAATACTTATTATTCGTTTTGGCCTGTTTCATATCGTCGGTAGCCTCCCGATTTTAAAATGTGTCCCCTAAGAAGAGGTTTTCACACGCTTACAAGAAATGTTTCGTTCTTCTTTTCAATTAATGTGCTCACAATTCACCCCTAGAGAGTCAGCGTCCTTGCTAACACATGAAGAATAGTTGGGGATGCAAATCATTAGTTAGAAATTGACGAAGATTCATAATATATAATAAAAGTAATTGGGTACGATTTTTTTTTTTTTTTTTTTTTTTTTTTTTTTTTTTTTTTTTTTTTTTTTTT
>NW_019268534.1:1049985-1083794 GCF_002738365.1 Cucurbita moschata
ATTTTTTTTTTTTTTTTTTTTTTTTTTGATGAAATCTAAATTCATATAAACTTACCAACATAATTAAGTAATATTGAAGCTTTACATTTTGTAATGTAAAATAATTAATATATACTTGTTTAAAAATATATTTTCCTCTAGAATCTATACTTAGCCTCTAAAATGGTTAGCTTATAATACATATTTGATTAGAAATGTCACTAGAATAATGGAAAATAATATCCATCAAGAAATTTAATGAGAAAAATAGTTTGTCCCACTAATTGAATTTTATGGCTTAATTAATTATCATGTTGGCCATTAAGTAACGTCAGCTACAATGTTAATCATTCATTATTACTGATTTTGGTAAGTCATTCTTTTCCTCGATGCAATTATGTGCAAATTGCAATATATGGGAAAAAAAAAAGTAATATTGATTCTATTTTTTTTCCCTTACGTTCCAATTTAGCTCAATCATTATGGTTGAAGAGGAGAATGAAACATTGGTTAGAGTGCAGAAACTTGTACCTGATGAATTCGTCTTAAAACTTTGAGACGAAACCCAACAAGAGAACAATATCGGTTAGTGGTGTGCTAATGAGAACGTTAACCTCAAGGGGGTGGATTGTGAAATCTCACATCGATTGGAAAGGTAACGAAACATTTCTTATAAGAGTGTAGAAATCTCTTTTAAAACTATGAGGTTGACACCACACAATATTCGTTAGGGGTGCGCTTAGACTAGTACATTTCTTTTTTAACATCTTTAAATTAGTTCAAATCATCTCTAAAAAAAGAAAGGTTTAAGTTCAAGAACAGAAGGGAATAGAGTCAAAGAAAAGGAGAAGGAATTATGATCCGCTTGGCTCTGGAGCGAAGCTGTGAGACTGAGTTTACGAGGAAAAGGGCAAGTGATGAGACTGAGAAATTCCCCACGATGAGAGGGACGGCCTCGGTCCAATGCCATCAATTTTTGTTGAGGCAATTCTGACTTGTTTATGGGCAACTTCTAAAAGTTTGGAACAATTACATAGCTTTTTTGTAGAAAGCTCGACCAGCGAGAAAAAGTGTTTGACCCCCGAGTAATCTTAGTTAGTGGTGGGGGTTCGGTCTTTCTAGCGATTCACATGGCATCATCAAATGATAATTCATTGATTCAAAGACTGTAAAGGCAATATCGTATTAAGGAGTTGAGGATTGACTTGAAAGGTTTAAAAGTATAAAACAACATGATGCACCAGTCTTGTATGTCTTTGTCAGATAAGTCTTGTATGTCCTTGTATGTAACGTATATCAATTAGTAGAGTGTCATTGGACATGTAACGTATATCGATTAGTAGTGTCCCTAGCATTTTATGATATCAACATGGAGTCTTTAATCTCTTACATAAGCGTCTCCAATGGTTGAATATCCTACGAACGAACACATCAAATTACACGATATAGTAAACATTGATATAAACAATCATAAAAACGAGTTATAATAAGCATTATTTTTTATTATATATGTTCATAGTAAGCCACATAGAGTAGATATTACAAGGCCACATAATAATTAACAACCAACAATATTGTATATGGTACAAATTGAAAGTTAAAAAAAGGCCCTTAATTACCAACAAACCCTATAGTGGAACCCACCAAAAAAAACACCAAAGTATATATATATCCCAATTAACCCTCACATTCTCTCTAATTTGCTGACCATTTCCCATCACATATATATATATACACATATATATATATATATACGTACGACTGTTCTTCATGCAGTGCCCAATGCCCCCTCAAGTCTTAAAAAATTCTCAACACAAAAGGCTGATGCAAACAAGGATCAAATCCAACCAACCCTACATTTGTTTCTTCTACACATCAAAACACAGCTTCATCAGAGCCTCCTCGGGGTGGCGGGGGTCGGCGGTGAAGATGACAACCCGTTGGCGTTCACACCGGCAGTCGAATGGCTTCTTTGCGATTTTCCTCCCCTCTTGCTATCGGGTTTCGACCCCGGTTGCCGTACTTTCACTCCTCGAATCATCTGTAAATATATATATACACATCTTTTGATTTAAGATCTCACTCGATTATACAAACCCGAAAAACCCGACCCCGGGTCAACTTACATATTTCCCGCACTTGACGTCGGAGTAGATGACAATGAAGTCTCCTTCTTGAAGTCCATTGGCTCTCACAAAGTCGCCTGAAAATGGCATCAAAAACTGACCTTAATAAATGGCTTTCATAAAGTAGAAATGATCTAAGCATTCATTCATTCAAATACACACCTGTATTTTCAAGGAGATACATTCTGCTTTTGTTGTTTGGCCAATATCTAATAATTAACAAAATAATAATTAAATTTATTAAAAAATAAATAAAATTATTATTGAATATTAAAATTTATAATTAAATTTTAATACCTATAACGCATATTCCAAACTCTTGAAGTTCCAATGTCTTCCATGGCTAGGGAAATCCCATCTCTTGCCTCCAATTCTGGGAGATGGCTTTCTGCTTCTTTCTGAAACAAACCCGACAAAAATGAGTTCGTGTTCTTGTTCGGGTTTCAAAATTTTTCGAAAACGGTATACCGTTCTTGATTTGATCGATCGGGAAATTTGATTCAGTGTTTTTTTACCTTTGGCAATACAATTCTCCCCAGATTTCCCACATCGCTTTGCTTCAATACTTTTTGTAAAAGAAACCTTAAATTTTTCTCTGGTTTCCATCCCTAAGAGATAAGAGACAACATTGTTCAAAATCAAATCTATTTGAGGAACTAAATAATTTAACTATGGTGTGGAAATCCAACCTGTCGTCGGTCCGATTGGATCCGGGGAGGATACGGCTGGTTTTGCAGGGAAGAATTAGACCGATTGACTATGTGCACCGGCGAGTCGGCTGGAACCACATCGGTGGAGGATGGCCAGTAGACCCAGTTTCCAGCATTTGGCTGAGAAGTTGTAGCCATGTTGCAATGATCTGTAGCATTAGGATTCATCTGATTTTGGTGGCTGTTGCTATGGTGGTGGTGGTTGCCGTGGTGTCCACTGTGATTGTGGCGGTGGTGGGCGGAGAATCTCCGCTGCCTTGCCATTCGCTTCTTTCGAGCCTCCTTTGTCGCCGATGAATCCAACCTAACCAAACCATTATCCCCGCCCTGCGCTTGAAAATACTGACCAATATAAGGGTACTGCTGCCCCCTACCGTACCCCGCCGTGAAACCTTGTGGTTGCGGCGGTGGCAAAGGCGGCCCAGCCACAAAATTATCAACAAACGAGTTGAAATGCGACGGGGGCAGTCCAAACTGTCCCGGCAAATTACTATTACTATTCCTGTTACTATTACTCCAGGACAATGAGGAGTCCAGTAATTGGTAATGATCGGAATAACCGCGGCCACCGCCATACGCTTCCCCACCACCACCTTGGACATACCCAAGAATTGGTGGAGAATACAACGGCCGAGGCGGTAATGGCGGCGGTGTTTGGATCCAGGGGTGGCCGGAGGAATTAGGGTTTTGAAACCCTATCAAATTGGCTTCATTTTCATTGATCTCTTTGAATTTCCTCTTGTGAAGATGATTGGTTTGAACCCATTCAAGAACAAGCTTCAAAAGCTGTTTCATTCCCTCCTTGCCGCCGCCGAGGCGGCGGGCAGCGCTTTCAATAGTAGCTTTTTTGATCCTAACATTTCTCAAATCATCAGCAGAAACCGTCTCTCTATTACTCCTAAGCCACTCCAAAAACACCTTCGCCATATCCTCCTCCTCCGCCGCCGCGGCGGCGGCGGCGGCGACGGCGGCGACGTTTTGCTTTCCTCCATTATCATTACTCTCACCGCCATGCATCATCATCAAATCCTCCATTTCCACTTCTTCAAAGCTTTCCAATTGCAAATCCTCTATAGGGTCTCGTTGTTGTTGTTCGTTCTGAAAAATACACGTCGGATCGAAAAACTCATTGCTATCTTCAAGTAAATCCATGTATCCAAATGTCTCCATCATCATGTCATCCGTACAATCTCCGCCGTTAAACTCAGTTTTCACCGCCGTAGGGGACGACACGGCGGCGGCGGCGGCGGAATTGTCATCATTAATTCTGATTTCTTCAGCAATTTCATCAGCATCAGATTTCAAAACTGCCCATGAAGTGGCAGAGGAGGAGGAGGAAGTCGACGACGAGGACGACAACGACACGGTGGGCTTGACCGGAGCAGGAGTAGACGACGAAGAAGACGACATGCAAGGAAAATCCGGCAACGGAGGGAAATCAGAGTAGAACATCAAAGCATCATCATCATTATCCGACAGAAAAATTTGATGATTTTCATGTTGTTGTTCTTGTTCTTGTTGATTTTGATCATGAACCCACATCTGTGTTTGATCCATTTCTGCATGCAAATCAAGATCATGAACTTCTTTCATCTTTTCCTCAAAAACCCTTTTCTTCAAATCCTCTGTTGGTTTCAGATATAATTAAAGATCGCGTTTTTATTTTCAGATCACAATGGATAAGGAAAGAGAAAAAAAAACAAAAAAAGAACCGATTTTGTATCTAATTAAGGAAGCAAAAAACAAAAATAAACAAAACCCATCTCAAGATTCCTTACTTTTAACACAAAATTACCAAAACAATTGAAGAACATGGATACCCACATGGTGCTAAATCATGTCAAAGCCACGCCCCCCATGTGCAGCTTCTGGTTTGTTCCATCAATTTTCAAGAGAGAGACAGAGAGAGACAGAGAGGGAAAGGGGCAGTTTTTGTTGTGTTTTTTGAAGAAAAATACAAAAGATAGGCGAAGGTGGGTGTAGTTTATGAACCAGATTCCGGATTTTATGCAGTTTTCAGTATCCCATACGTTTGATTTTGAATGGTGGCTAATAACGGTGGTGTTCAGACTTTTTTATCTGGCTTTAAACATGAATGGTGCCCTTTAACGGTGCTCTTCAGGATCTTTTATTATTTTATTACACCCAGTAAACAAATTTCAATGGAATATTGTTCATTGTTAATTGTTAATGAATGATGGTATGCTACTTCATGTGGCCTCCAATCTGCTTTTACTGTTTCTGGATTTTGGTATTTGAATAATTTGTGTTCATCCTTCCATTTGGACACTCTCCAATGGTTTGGCTGTTTGTGTTCATCACCAATGGAACCCTTTTTTTCTTTTTTATTGGTTTTGACAACTCTAATGAGAACAAGTTTTCAAAGCTCAAAAATTCAAACTTGTTTTCGTACCTAATTGGTTGATTCTTCTTTTAGTCGTAGTCCTCGTCATCTATGTTTAAAAAATACCCGATAATTAATTTTATTGGGGTTGGAGAAAACAATCACATGCAACATGATTTTGAGTCGAGACTTACTTTTCATCACTGTTCCTTGAGTTTTACCTTTTGTTTTCGGGTAAGGTTGGAGACATAATACTTCTAGACATGGGTGATGCACGCGCACGTGAACCCTCTAAGTAGGCTCGTATATGTACTCCTAGGTCTAACTATGAGTCGGGACTTACTTTTCATCACAAGTCGGGACTTACTTTTCATCATTGTTCCTTGAGTTTTACCTTTTGTTTTCGAGTAAGGTTGGAGACATAATACTTCTATACATGAGTCATGCACGCGCACGTGAACCCACTAAGTGGGCTCGTATATGTACTCCTAGGTCTAACTATAAGCTAGCTCATGTTCATGCTTGTTGAAAACCAACGACAAAAAAAGGAGGGTGTATGTGTCGTGGTGTAGACGTTCAGACCTAATATACTAGAGAAGTGATCCATATTTGTGACATACGAGGTTTCACGTTTTAACTACATGATATTCATCACGAAAGACAATAACACATCATAACATAGAATTATGGCAGTTTCAACCAGAAGTTTATTTACAATTTCAAGCTCAATTTAGTGTTTCTAAGCTCGTTTTAGTCTAATATTTGTAGATTCAGTTTCACGTGATCAAATTTCATCTACATTATTTCATTCATTAAAAAAATCGAGTTTAGAGTCTATCCACGAGCCATCATTTAACGTTATCTACGAGCTAACAAAACAAAAAAGACAAAAGGACAAATAGAGGAAAATATTATAAATTTTATAACTTACTTTTTTTCCACTACAAGTTGCAAGTGCTTATCCAATTACAAATATTCACTTTAAGTTTTATCCATAAACTTTTTATATTCATAAATGAAGTAATTATAATGTAATGTTTTGTCTTTTATGGATCAAAATCGAATAATTTTAAAAGTTTACGAACTAAAATGTAAGAACGTATACGTGTTAGAGAAATCTTTTGGATTAACCCGAAATTTCGAGTTAATTGAGTTGGTTCAAGTCACAATGCATCATTGATATCGATTACAAATGTTAAATATCTTTAATTCTCCTAATAATCGTAAAATTATGGTAGGGTTGGATTTAGGTTATAACTCTATTTTCGAGTTGGTCTAGTTGACTTAACCAAGAAATGTCAACTGTGAACCAATTTAAATTTTCAATTTTTTAAAAATTAAACTTAAACTCTAGTCTGTTTGCTTCAGGCTCATCAACATGTCGTACCACAACCGTAACCCTCCATTCTGCCTCCAACTCGTCCTTAAAATGGATCTAATTGCACTTCACGCTCCACGTTCTTTACGTCTTTTGGTCTACCTAACCAGTGCATCTTTCGGGTTAATCCATATCAACCTATAAAACTTGAACATAAAATAATAATAATTTTGGATAAAAAGTTATGAAATTTCTCCATACGATACAGTTGCATCATAACTACGACGCCGTACAGCTGGTACACACTCTTTCTCTCTCTACATTTTTATTTTTTAAATTCATTTTCTAGAGAGAGAAATTCTGAAATGGGATGAAAACGACACGTCGTCTCTCATGATTCGTTGCTTCAGCGTCGCCGCTCTTAATATAGCGCCACGTGTCCCATCACATGCAAGGTTTCCACCAATCACATTTGGTTCTTCGGTTTCCCTAGCTCCGTGACGTCCATGATTATCTCATCCGCCTTTGCGTCACCCACACATGAGAAGTTGCCACGTGTCGAACTTCTTGGTCATCCAGTAACCACTGCGGGTCATGGTCAACTTGCTTGCGTGGATCTCAAGTACCCTTAACCCCTGGGTTTGGTTTTGTTTGTTTTTTCACATTTGTGCGCCTAGTCACGTGCCATGTGGGCCATCCCTCAGTTTGTTTTTATTGTTATGTGGTTACGTGTCTAGCATAAATATTATAAATATTACATCAAATATATACAAAATTATTAATTTAGAATATGTTTAATAATTATTAAAAGTCTTATGAACATAAAATTAAAAGCATATGGTTAGGCTATAAATTCATGGGTGCAATATTACCTATGAGATTGATTATATTATTATTAAAAATGGATGATGCATGCAAAGTGAATGAACCAAAATGTCCACATTCAAAGCGTTAACCAGGTTGGATTGGGTTAAGATTTCTTTCTATTTGGGTCGGAGGTCAACTCGATCAACCCAAAAATTGGGTTACAATCGCCAATCCAACCAACTTAAAATTTCGAGTGCGCCTCTATCAGATATTATCCTCTTTGTGTTTTTCTTTTCCGAACTTTTCCTAATATATTAAAATGTGTCTGTTAGGAAGAGGTTTTCACGCACTTGTATGAATGATTCGTCCTCCTCTCCAACCGATGTGAGATCTTACATTTGTGAGTTTTGTTATGTAGACATGAATTTTAGTACAAAAGTGAATATGCATCGATAAAAAATGATACATATAACAATAAGGTGACGACAATGTATAATAATGAATGAAAGTACATCAGATTATTTGAATAAATCCAACCGCGAACGTAAGCAAAAATGAACATGATGGAGATCGTTGAAGATAAATAAGAACTATAACCCACCAATAAATGCTAGGGAGGTCAGCATATATAGCTTTAACATGATCATGTTACTTATTCATCACGTCAAAAAGTAAAAACTATCTCCAAAGACTATTAAAAGTCTTTTTATTCTCCGTAAATTTTATTGAAAAGGATAACCGTACAACTTTATCCAAACATTTAAGTCATAAGCATAAAATCCCATGACGGGTATTTATTGGAATATATTTTATATAGTGATATATTTTATCCGGGTTTGGTCACTATTATATTTTCTCTTATTTTTTTTCTATTTAAACATTATGAACGAAAATGAGACTTTCGATCCCACTTATGTTTCTCTTTCTTAACATGGTATCAGATCATCATTCTTAACAACATCGAAGAAGAAAGAGGGAAAAAAGAGAGAAAATAGGAAGAACAAAGCGAAGAACGATTCATTTGGGAGAGTAATCGATAATAAATTTTACTAGAGGAACAATTTTCGTCATATCTGTTTGAATGATGAAACTCCCACATCGGCTAATTTAGGGAATGATCATGGGTTTATAAGTGGAGAGTCGTGTTCGTCTAACAATATTTATAATCAAATCGATGAACGAATCAACAAAAAGTGAACGATTTCCATATTGTTCTTGATCCCACAACCTTTATTGCAAATAAGTAACAAAATACAATGTGTTTTCAATATTATTCAATCAAAAACACCAAGTTTAGCATAAGAATTAGGTAGTATTACAGCAACAAGAAGGAGGATCTTTGAAGAACCCTAAACATTCACCACCCTTCGCATGCCCTGCATTAATGCAAGCACTCTCGCAGTTTGGGATCTTTGAGCATGGCCCCAGGCACGCCACTGCCAAATTTATGGAACTTCCTGGCCTCGTCCCTAGCCCAGCGATGAGAACAAAAGCCATGCAAAGGAGGAACGAGAACGAAGAACGCATAGCAAAGGAGGACGCCATTTGTTTGGGGATTGAGAGATTAATGGAATCTCACTTTCTTAAATACTGTTATTTTCGTATCTAATTTAATTGCTTTCGAGATTTCCCTAACGGTTGTCTCGAATAATTGTTGTTTTATCATTGATCTGACTTGACTTTCGGTGTATGTATCCGTCCGACAAGATTTTTTTTTTAAAAATAGAAAAATGTTCTTGAACGTTCTCGAGGTACTCTTTTAAAAGATATGAAAAGGCATACAGGTAGGTAAAACAAATCAACCCGATACTAAGCTTTTATTCAAATAAAGAACGATCTATTCATAAGTTTTTTTTAATAATGATTAAATTCGATTTGGGTACCCTAAACCTACAATCGAATTTGTAATTTAACCTTCATTGTATGTCTAACCTATTATTATGGGTCTATATAGGTTGGGTCGAGAAAATCTTGTGGACTAACCTAAATAAAATTCACAATTCAACCCTATATTTTTGAGTTGGGTCGGATTGGGTGACCAGGTTGTTTTTTTTTGTAATTAATTAAAAAAATTATACTTATCCTCAAATATCGAATATTCTTAATATTTATAATAATCTTAAAAATATAGTAAGGATAATAGATTATGTTATTACTTTATTTTCAGTTCCGACAAAAAATGTTATCTAATATTTTGGTTTTCAAAATATTCAACCTACTCAAAAATCAAAATCTAACGTCCTTTCTCAATCTTTATGAACACTCTATCTATAATGCACGTTGAAATGAAAATTGTGATTCATCGCTATCTCCGACAAATAATTTTATTAATAAAGAATAATAGGTTTAAAATTTTATGAAAATTAATATATTTCAATAAGTATTATTGTAAAAAATCTATATTTTCTGACAAAAGTGGTTGATTCAAATAATATGTCACCTTGCTTGTGATGTACACTAAAAACATAGTCTAAATTTTTATAGGTAGTATTACTTCCATTATTATTCATATTTACTATTTCTTTACATTATTATTACGAATTATTGACCATTAAATGATTTATAAATTAATATAAGATTTGCATTGCTTATATTATACAAATATAAGAATTATTGAACCCTCCATTATTAGAGATATTTGAATTATTTCTCATTATTCATGGTAGATTATATTATATATTCATTTATTAAAAACAGTAACAATTCAACCTCACCACTAGTAGATATTGTCTATTGGGTTTTAAGTTTTTTTAAAAAAATTTAGTTTCCCTCTCCAGCTGATGTGGGGTCTCACAGTCCGTCCCCTTTGAGACTTAGACGTGGGATTTCACAATCTACCCTTTTTCGGGACCTAGGATTCAGTGTCCTCACTAGCACACAGTCTGTTGTTGGGCTCTGATACGATTTATAAGAGTCTAAGCCTAAATAGATATTATTCTCCTTCTATTTTCTCTTTTGAGCTGTTGTACGTGGGTCAGCATTTAAACTCATTTACTTCTCTCAACTGTCCCTCAACACTCTCTGCCCTTTAAAACTCCAAGCTCACAGCTCCATTGGCCACCAACACATACAAAGACAAGTGTAAGTGTTAGAACAGAAGAAGAAGTCAAAGAAGAAAATGGCCCAATTGCTTATGGCTTTGTTTCTGGCTCTTATGGCCACTCACGCCCTGGCTAGACCTACGCCACCCGACGCCACCTTCAATGACCAAAAGAACTTCCTTACCTACGGTGGCATTGGTAGCTACTCTGGCATTGGCAGCAACGGCCTCCCCTTCGGTGGCATTGGCGGTGCAGTCGGATCAGGCGGCGATCTCGGTGGTGGACTAGGCGGCCCTGCTGGAGGAATTGGTGGACTAGGTGGGTTGGGAGGAACCGGCGGTGGCATTGGAGGCGGAGCTGGCAGTGGTCTCGGTGGTGGCTCTGGTCTTACCAATCCCTGAAGTTGTTCAATCTCGTTTGATTTCTACTTAACATGTTATTGGTCGTTTGAAGTTTAATTACGTTGTTGTAGGTTATGAGTCGTTAATGTTTTCCTTCTAGGCTTTATCAAATTTTCATTAAACTAGTTTGCTTTATGTTGTTAAATTATTTCATTAACTTTATGTCGTTTTTGGTTGATTAATCGAGTTTGGTTGATGCATTGATGTAGACTCTTGCCTTTATCTAGATAAGTTTAGTTAAAGATCTTCTAACCGTCCCTACCTCATTATACTGCATATCATATGCATTTAGGACACGAGTATCATTTACTTTCGACAAGATGGGGTTCGTCCTCCCGTGGCTATGTTTCGACGATGTTCAACTATCTCCAAAACATTCTTAATTACAAAAGAAACAATGATAATTTTGTAAATATTCGGTCGAAAAATAAAAAGAAACACCCAATGCCTACAATGATTTTCCAATGACCATGGACGGTGACTCTACGACGGAGAATACTCTAAATTGAAATCACAAATCGGTAGTTCAACTTTATCGGATACAAATTTCCAAGATATCGAACGAAAATCCCTTCAAACTAGTTACACTTTCTTAAATCTTTATATTCATGTATATGGAGATCAATTAGTTTATATTTTGTTATGTGCGAAAAAAATTTCATATTAATTAAGGAAGATAATTATCTCTATGGGTACGAGATACGAGATAGTTAAGGTGATTATAAAAAAATAAATCGTGAAACTAAATCTTCTTGAAAAAAATAATTACTTAAAATGGTATTAGTACCAAAACTTTTGAGTCAGAAATGACTAACAAATAATAAGATACGACAATTACGCGATACAAACATGAAAGTTATTGATCATAACTTTAGGTCGACCATTATTTAAACGCAAAATAATAATAATAAAAAAGGTCGACCATTATTTGTGACGGTAAATTATTTTCCAATTGTTTCGTGTCCATAATTATATTGTGTGTATTCATCTGCTCAATTATGCTAACGGTATTAGAGCTAAACACCTGGTGGTGTGCAGTGAAGACACTAAGTCTCGAAGGGAGGTGGACAACAGGCGGTGTGCCAGCAAGGACGGATTAGAGGCACAAAAGAAACTAGGAGTGGACTTGAGCTGTTACACTCACACTGTTGAACCTTATTAAAGTATTTAAGTTTTAATAGCTCCTTTGGAGGTTTCATTATTCTATTTTGTTTTAGCTATAACTTATATATATTCATTGAAATCAAAACCTTATTGCAAATGGACAGATACCATAAGAAGGGTATGTGTGTAAAAAGTTCTTATTTTGGTGAAGACTTGGTGCAGTGGACTATAGCAATCCCAGAAATTACCACTTTAATTACCCCATATGGTAATTTCATACGGCCTGGCTCTGCCTTCGCATTTACACTCATTTACTTCCTTCAACTGTTTCTCAACGCTCTGTGCCCTTTAAAACCCTAAGCTCACAGTTCCATTGGCCAACAACACACACAAACACAAGTGTAAGTGTTGGATTAGAGAAGAAGAAAATGGGCAAATTGTTTATGGCTTTGCTTTTGGCACTTATGGCCACTCACGCCGTAGCTAGACCTGCGCCAACCCACGCCACTTTCAATGACCAAAAGAATCTCCTTGGTGGGGTTGGTGGCGTCTCCGGCCTCCCCTTCGGTGGATTGGGTGGTGGTCTTGGTTTTCCTGGTGGAATTGGTGGTCTCGGTGGCCCTGGTGGTATTGGTGGTCTTGGCTTTCCTGGTGGCATTGGTGGTCTTGGCTTTCCTGGTGGCATTGGTGGTCTTGGCTTTCCTGGTGGGATTGGCGGGCTCGGTGGCCCTGGTGGGATTGGTGGTCTCGGTGGCCCTGGTGGAGTTGGGGGACTGGGAGGCACTGGTGGTGGCTTGGGTGGAGGTGGAAGCGGAGGTACCGGTGGTGTTGGTGTTGGTGGCGGTTCTGGTGGCCCTTATCCTTGAAAACTTATGTAGTTGTGTTTGATTTCTACTAAAGAGTTGTTGCCATTTGTAGTTTGTTTAATCAAAATTGTGTGGAGAGATGTAGTTTAGTGAGCTTGTAATAACATTTGGTGTCATATTTGGTTTTTTTATTATGATTTGGTTGTGATAATCCTCTTTATATGTAATGAAAAATGATATGGGTTGCATTGATATCACGTAGAGTTGAAGAAAAAAAACATTTTTTTTTATATCTCAATAATATCACCAATACTAACGAGATGCATCTTTATTTTCGATATCTCAATTATAAGAACTTCATAATTAACCGTGTTTTGCCAGAAACAATTTTATGTTGGGTGACCACTTAGAAATTTTTCTAGAAAGCATGCGAGTAAGGATAAAATATGCTGAAAAAACTGTGTTAATATGTGGGGGTAGCTTTTACTTTCAGAAGTGATGAGTAAGTAATGTGATCATGTTATAAGAGAATGATTCTCCATATTCGAACCATATTCGAACCGGATTGACCCATGGACTAGAGGCTTCTATGGAACAGCTAGTGAATGAAATTAAAAGCAATGCATTAAAGAGATGAACTAAGTATTGTACTTAATTGGGTAAGGTGGAAAATTAAAAGGCTGTGTCTGAGTTGCCTGGAAATATTAACCGCTACCATAATTCACCGCTTATTTTGCTTCCTACCAACCACAGCTACTTTCATATGGACTATAAATTCATGGTATATTATTATAAATGGGCATGGCTGTATGGCTGTATATCTCATCATGTCCAAATTTACCGCTAGCACATATTGCCATCTTTAAACTTTCGAGATTTCCTTCAAGGTTTTTAAAACGTACATCTTTATAATAAAAAAAAAATGTTTCGTTCTCTTCCTTAACCGATGTGGCATTTCACAATCCACCTCTCTTCAGGATCTAACGTCCTTGCTGACACACGTTTCCTTCTCTGATCGTCAAATAGATAATATATTTCAAGTTCACAATATTTTTAATGTTACTTTTGGAAGTTCATGATATTTTGAAACATGGAACTAACAACTCAATTCATAAGCTAACCATAAAGGTATTAATGAAATTTTAAGAATTCTTGAAGGATATTTTTGAAACAAATTAATAACAGTTTCGAGAATGGTAATGATATATATATATATATATATATAAACATATTAAAAACTTTTATTCAATATTGAATAATATATTTAAATATTTAATATATTAAAAAAATATATTTTCATTTAATATTATCTAACATATATTACATATAAAGACAATAATTAAAGAAGAAAGGATAATTTGTTTTAGTTATTATTTTAAATTTAAAATGTCATGTCCACATTTAAATGAGTTGTTTTGCCATACCATGGGGCTAATTAAATGCATAATTATCTATAAAATCTTTTTCATGCCTTCTCATCTACTAAAAAAAAAAAAAAAAAGCTCATAACTATGATAAGAATTAATAAAAATTAGCCTCCTAATTTAGTTGCTTGTGTTTTATAATACCTAGAAATTTTAATGAAATGGACACCCTTACTCGAGGTGGATTATACAGACAATTCATTTACAGCCTCGGGTACTCTATTTAAAAGACAACCACAAAGTGATTTTTCAAGTACAATATCTTTGAACAATGAAAATGAGTTCTTTGAAAAAACAATCTCTGGTTTTCTTGTTTATCATGTCTTTGGCAATAGTTGAGCAAACCGAGGCCAATTTATCAAAATGGCATATCCATGTGGTGAATGGGCTAAGCAACAACGATGTGTTGTATGTTCGCTGCAGATCAAAAGACGATAATTTAGGCGAACACAATCTTAATGTTGGAGGTGAGTTCAAATGGACTTTTAGAGTAAACTTTTGGAATACGACGTTGTTTTGGTGCTTTTTGCAAAAGCCAAATGGACAAAAGCAGTCATTCGAAACGTTTTGGGTTGAGAAAAGAACGTTTTGGCTCTATCACAATTGCTTCGAGAATGAATGCTTTTGGATTGCAAAAGATGATGGAATCTATTTGAAAGAGAACCCTACGAACACAGATATTTTGGTTCATAAGTGGGAATAAGTATTCACTACAAATGCAAGGCTTTATCATAAATGTCTCTTTCTTTTCTAAATATTGGAATATCCTTTGTATTTGGTGAAGGAAATTAGAGTGTGGATGAAAAGTATGAATTTTATTAAATAATGGGTTTAATATATAACCCTCTTCTTTGTTTAATGTCTAAATTAATTGTTCTTGTCATTTTCAATTAGAAATATTAAGAAAAATGTTGATTTAATTCGCGTGAACCTGCCCTAGTTGAAACATGAAGAGATTTCTCATCGTTAGCTAGACGGGGCTAAAGATGGATATTATATTTCATGTCCTAAACTTGTCCAAATTACCACCCTAGCTCTTTTGTGAGATCCCACATCGGTTGGGGAGAAGAACGAAACACCATTTATAAGAGCGTGGAAATCTTTCCTTAGGTTTTAAAAATCTTGAAGGGAAACCCGAAAGAAAAAGCCTAAAGAAGACAATATCGACTAGCGGTGGTAACTTGTATCCTGTTTACACGTAATGAATATCAATGAAAATACAAGCCCTTCTATCCCAATTTTATTTCTTATTCTTAACGACCTGAAAGATTATGTGTAATATTGAAATTTAATTTTTTAAAATTTATGTTGGTAGAACATTATATAATTTGTCGGGCGAATTTGATCCTTGCCTTAATCATGCAAATTTTTTTTTTGAATATACGATCCATACAACCGAAACCAATTCAACCCAGAAAGTTTATAGTTAAGTTGAGTTGAGTTCATTATCTAATATAAATTATTGGAGTTGAAAAAATTTATAATCGAACAACTGAGTTGAGTCTAAAAAATATTCCGACTCGATCCAATCCAACCCACAAACACCTCTAACGCTATGCAAAAAAGGAAATTTGAAATTAAGAGAGCCTTAAAATTTGTGGCTGTCTTATATATTTTATGATAAGAACACGATAAATTCATCTAAACATTCATTCCCTCCTACCACTATTTTGATTATTTTTGAGTAAATTAGCATATTTAAGATTCAACGACGTCCTTAAATGGCTTGTTTAGCATATCTACTTAAAGCGGATAGCCATTGATATTGGCATTCAAAGAATTTTTCCGAATGGGGTTTGGACGTTATATCCATTGCACTACACATCCCTATTTATAACCCTCTCACAAACTACATTTCCTAGTGAAATATGTTAAGCAATGGATATGAGAGAGCACTTCTTCCTTTTCGTGTTTGTCTTGTCGTTAACAATGTTTCAGTCGATCAATTTTATTGACTTCGAAAGATGGCACATCCACATTTTGAATGGGCTAAGCCATGGCCAAAGTTTGTTCGTCCACTGCAAATCGAAAGACGATGATTTGGGCATACATGATCTTAGTTTCGGAAATGAATTCAACTGGAGCTTTAGAGTAAACTTTTGGGGTACGACGTTATTTTGGTGCTATTTGCGGAAGTCTAATGACAAATCTGTGTCGTTTGAAGCGTTTTGGGTTGAGAAGACGTCGATTTGGCTGTATTATAGATGCTATAAGTATAATTGCATTTGGACTGCAAAACATGATGGAATCTACTTGAAAGATAACCCCCTTGATAGAGATGTTTTAGTTCATAGGTGGAAGTAATATGCATAAAAAACACAAAACACTTAATTGTATATGGTTAATTTTGATGTATATAAAGTTCTTCCCACACCCATTTCTCTTCCCTTTGTTCTTTTTTTTTTCTCCTTGTTCATATGAGTTTAACGATCAATTGCATATCGAACAACTACAATATGGGTCAGAATATCCACCCTAAATGGACTGAAAATATTTCTCTTTAATTGTTTACTGAAATAGAAATCGAATCTATGACAATCGTGTAAGGAGAGGTACATGAATGAATCGATACCATGTTTGAATGAAAACAATCTTCAGAGTAGGATGGTTAAGAAAGACTTAAACAAATTGAAAGTTACTATCTATCTCTGCCATAAATCATTAAATAAATAAATACAAAGTCATCAAGCGTCAAATTAGTGACACGGGTAAGTAATTAGCATTGCACGATGGGCTAACGAAAAACCTTAACATAAAAAACATGATGTGAAGTCTGAAACTTTTTATAGCGTTTTTTGTATAGCTATAATGAATGTTAGAATTATAACTTCCAAGTTACCATGAAAACATTTTATAATTTTAATTCAATAATTTATAATTGTTATAATTATCATATGATATTATTTGTTTTTCATTATATAAATTTATTTAATTATTTAAATATAGTTAATTATATATTGATATAATTTAATTGAGTACTCCTTTTTTACCATATTTGTATTTTGTATTTAGAATTATTAATATTTTTATTGGGTTAATATGAATCAAATAATAAATCTGTACCTAATTAATGTAAAATTATCATTAAATTAAATTTAATAACGCAAAATTAGATAGCTCATTAATTTTCTTTAAAAAACCATTCCATACGCTTTCCTTAATTTCTTGTTTGTGATGTATATTTATATTCACATAATATTAATAGATTGATAAACAAGAAAAAAAAAATGTTTAAGAAAACGATTAGAAACATGGTTATTTTGTTGCTCATCATGGTGACTTTTGCTCGAGCTCGAGTTGTTACAAGAATTACGTTACTTCTACCGGTACCTACAACTACTTATAACATTCATGTTGTTAATGGGCTAAGCAACGTCGGGTTAATTGTGCATTGCCAGTCGAAGGACAATGATTTGGGGACTTCCAATTTGCTTAATCGTGGAGATGAATACCAATGGAACTTTAAGGAAAACATTTGAGGAACGACCCTCTTTTTGGTGCACATTTGAGAAGTTGGGTGCTTATGTCTCTTTTGATAGCTTTTGGCCTGAGTCAAAGAACAGATGGCTGCCTGGAAGGTGCAGAAATGGAGGAAATGGAGAAGAAGGAACTTGTAATTCCTTCTTATGATAACTAAGCTTTAAATTTTTTTATCTAATTTTTTTTAATTAATAAAAAATAAGTGAAATGTCTACGTAAATTCAAGAAGTATTATTACGATGAACTATCTTACACAAAATTAGGAACACATTAATATTTTTTAGATTTTTTTACCATATGTAATCTATTTTTAGTCTTCTAAATAATGATATTTTCTATCTTAGGCACGAAATTAATGGAGTATTGCCATGAACTTAGGTTGCATAAGCAAAATTAGTTAGATAATTAATTTTCTTTAAATTTTTTTGTCTATATATTTACCTCATGTCCAACGTTAATAGGCAGACCCAACAAAAATTTGGTCCAGAAATGATAAGGAATGTGGCTGCATTGTTTCTCGTGATGGTAGGTTTGGTCGGGGCTCAGCTTGAAGTTGAGTCTGAGAAGATCAATGTAGAGCCTCCGCGAATATCCAGTTATAACATTCATTTGGTTAACGATCTACAAGTCCTTGGTATAACGGTGCACTGCAAGTCAAAGGATGATGATTTGGGAGTTCATAATTTGCCTCATCGGGGAGATGATTACCATTTTAGTTTTAAGATTAATGTTTGGCAATCAACCCTCTTTTGGTGCAGAGTGGAAAAGCAGAATGCATACATCTCTTTCGAATGCTTTTGGACAGAAATACACCACAGATGGCTTCGTAATAGATGCCAAGATGGAGATGTAGGAACTTGTACCTGGAAGTTTAAAGATGATGGAATTTACTTGAGACACAATTCAGCTAATACGGATGAATTGGTTCATACTTGGATCAATATGTGATAAACAACCTTTATTAATTTATTTTGTTCTTGAGTTATTCACACTCATCAACAAATGAAAATGTATACCAAGGTTGAAGTGAATGAAAAGAATAAGTTGGGTAACCCTTGTTGATAGTTCGTTTTATTTATTTATTTATTTATTTTTTCTCTAAAACTTAAAATTAATGACAAAATTTTCCTAACTTTTAATTCATTTGTAGATACAGTAAAAAGGAAAAAAGGTACATTTTTTAAAACTTTAGCTAAATTAATAACATATCAATTATCATCAATCTAACTTATAACTTATAACTTATGAACGAAAAAGAAGGATGATATTTAGATTTTAGAAAAATAAATATATAAATTAATGTGTTTATTCACTTATAATTCCATTTTTAAATGCTATAATAGAGTATTTATAACTTTAATTTTATATTATAATAAATTTAATAAATCATTTATAATTGTTATAATTATCGTAATAATTTTTTTTCAGTGTATACATTTATTTAATTCTTTACAAAGCATTTGATATAATTTAATTTTAGTACTCATTTTTAGCTAAATCCATCCCATCAAACAGGTAAATAAGTTTAATTTCTATCCACTTTCCATCTTAGTTTCTATTTGTTAGATCTTACATCGGTTAGAGAGGAGAATAAATAATTTCTTATAAGCGTGTGAGACTGACAACCGTAACGGGTCAGGGTCAAAATGGACAATATTCACTAGTAGAGGCATTTGATTCACGTTTTAAAATCATGAGATACATAATGTAGTAGAGGCATTTGGTTCATGTTTTAAAAATCATGAGATACGTAATGGACAATAACTAAGATACCGACCTAAAATTTTGTATTATGCAAAATGATGTTTTTGTTTAGAAATATTGATGTTTTTGTTGCTAACTTAGGTAAGTTTTGAAAATTGATGAAATTTGTTAAGTCACGCCACTCATTACGATCTTGTACACATGCTTCTAGAGCTACTCGTTAGCTACGGAACCTGGTGCATTGCCCCAAAAGTGCTCCAAAGTTCCTCCGAATTGTAGTTAAGAATCATCTCCAATAATCTCTGCTAGAGCATGACACAATATCTATCACGGAAAAGTGGAAAAGTGCGAATAAATCTGAAAATATTATTACACAAGTAAATGAGTTAAAATGAAAGATAGAATTGGGATCGATTCAATCTTCATTGATACATATAAATACGCTACAAGCTACCAACTAATACCTAAAATATAAACTAACTCAGTCTTGCAAAATAAAATAAAATATACTACTAATCTAACAATATCTAAGATATATTCGATAACTAATACATTCTCCAAATATTAACGGATTACGAATATCTTCACTAATTCAAACTAGTACTAAATCCTGACCGCCTCCCTTGGTGGAAGCTTATTTCTCAATAACTCCAAGAGCCTTACGAAAAACTTCAAACTTCACTGTGTTAAGTGTCTTAGTAAATATGTATGCAACTTGCTCATTAGTATGTATTTTATGCAATTCAACATCCTGTGCTAACACATTTCTTGAATAAGTCTCTTGAACCACAAACATTCTTGAGTAGCCACTGTAGCAGCTACATATTTTGCTTCACAACTTAACAATGCAACTGTGCTTTGCTTTTTACTACACCATGAAATTGCAACAGAGCTTACTGTAAAACAAAAACCTCTTGTAGAGCGTTTGTCGTTTGCATCACCAGACCAAAAAACATCCACAAAACCACTAGGATTTTTATCAGGTTGAGCACCTCACCCCAATGGTCCAAAGTTATTGAAACCCGGCCTAGCTACACCTGAAGAAATGCCTCTTCTAGAGCCTGGAGAAACTGGTGGGCCTAGATCGGGTGACATGCCATGAGTAAATGGTTGTTTTGCCCATCCGTGTATTGAGGAAACAAATGACATAAAGTCTTTTCGTAATCCACGAATAAGATAACATCGTAATCGAGCATCACTCACTGGCTCCTTAGCATCTAATTCCGAAATTTCAGAGCACAGATTTTTCACTCTCAAGAAATATTATTCAACAGAAAAATTACCTTGAGTTAGTATAGCTAGTTCATTTTATAGAAATTGCAATCGAGTTGTATTTTTCTTACTGAACAGCTTTTGAAGTGTTTCCCACACTTGCTTTGGCGACTTTAAATCACGAACATGATCAATATATTCCTTGCTAATCAAAGTCCGCAAGGTAAATAAAGTTTTTCCACGTTTGATCTTCCATTTTCGGCGTAATTCAGCATTTTGTGAAGTATCTGCTGGAATTTCTATGTTATCACCTTCAATTAAATCCCACAAATCTTGCCCCAATAGATAGCTTAGATACATAACTTCCAATAATTATAATTATTGCCAACAAATACTTCCATCATTCATCTCGTTACCAATTGATACCAACTGACACAATATCTACCACTCAAAATGTGAATAGATCTGAAAATATTATTACTCAAGAAAATAATATAAGTTAAGGATGAGAAATAGAATTGGGATGGACGGTTCAATCTTTATGGTATTTAGACCGTTTAAATACGATATAAAGAAAATATAAACTAACTTAATCTTTAAATAAAATAAAATATACTATTAATCGAATCAGGATTACGAATATACAAGATATATTCTATAATTAATATATTATTCAAATATTAATTAATTACAAATATCTTAACTAATTCAAACTAGCCCTAAGTTACGCTAAATTCTGATAGAGCAGCCATATGCCAAACACCACCAGAAGCCACCGGTAGAATACATGGTAAAATAAAATTATCTTTCAAGAAGCTTGTTCAGTCTTATTCATATATTCGAGTCATAACAAAATATTGATATTGAAAAATTAATAAATCTCAATGTATTATTATGATGAAACTATCTAATACAAAATTAGGAAGATATTAATTTTTTTAGATAACCTATTTTTAATCTTCAAATAACTATTTTTTTCCATTTTAGGCACGTAATTAATGGAGTATTATCTTTTTCCATTTTAACACGTAATTAATGGAGTATTACCCTAATTGAAAGCATTTTTATAGCGTCTTTTATATAGCTATAATAAATGTTATAATTATAATTTATATAAGTTACAATGAAAACATTTTATAAAGTTTTTGTAAAACTATAATATATTAATATAGCTAAAATAATTATAGAACGATAATTTTAATTCAATAATTTATAATGGTTATAATTATGGTAATAATTTTTTAATATTATTTCTTTTTCATTATATAAATTTATTTAATTATTTAAATATTGTTAATTATATTTTGATATAATTTAATTTGAGTACTCCTTTTTTACCATATTTCTATTTTGTATTTAGAATTATTAATATTTTTATTGGTTTAATACGAATCAAATAATAAATCTGTAGGTAATTAATGTAATATTATCATTAAATTAAATTTAATAACGCAAAATTAGATAGCTCATTAATTTTCTTAAAATCATTCCATACTCTTTCCTTAATTTCTCGTTTGTGATGTATATTTATATTCCATAATATTAATAGATCGATAAACCAAAAAAAAAAAATGTTCAAGAAAATGATTAGAAACGTGGTTATTTTGTTGCTCATCACGGTGACTTTTGCTCGAGCTCGAGTTGTTACAAGAATTACGTTACCTCCACCGGTACCTACAACTTATAACGTTCATGTTGTTAATGGGCTAAGCAACGTCGGGTTGATTGTGCATTGCCAGTCGAAGGACAATGATTTGGGGAGTCACAATTTGCTTAATCGTGGAGATGAATACCAATGGAACTTTAAGGAAAACATTTGGGGAACGACCCTCTTTTGGTGCAGATTTGAGAAGTCGGGTGCCTATGTCTCTTTTGATAGCTTTTGGCCTGAGTCGAAGAAGAACAGATGGCTCCGTGAAAGGTGCAGAAATGGAGTAGAAGGAACTTGTATTTGGACCGCTAAAGAAGATGGAATTTACTTGTTTAATTTCCCTTCTAGAACTGATGAGTTAGTTCACAAATGGATCTTTACATGATAGACAAGTTTTATTAATTCATTTCATGGTTGAATTATTCATTAACAACAATAAAAAATAACCATGCATTTAAATTTGAATAAAGAAAGCAAAGTTTCATTGGATAATCTTTAATGGGTTGTTTTTTTTTTTTTAATTATATGATAATGTATTTGTTTACGTTGAAAATCTGATTCATATGTGCAAGTCATAATAAAAAAGTTATTATATGAGAGATTATACATTAATAATTTTCTATATTTTCTATTTTTTATTTTGAAATATTGATATTAAATTTCTTTGTTAAAAAGTTAATAAAAAGGTGAAACAAATTAGGAAGATATTAATTTTTTAACCTTTTTACCATATGTAATCCATTTTTAATCTTCGAGGCTACCTCGAAGTTGAGTCTGAGAAGATCAATATAAAGCCGCCACTTTCTAGGTATTCATTCATTTCGTTAATGATCTAAGCATCCTCGGTATGATAGTGCACTGCTAGTCGAAGGACGATGATTTGGGAGTTCATCATTTGCTTAATCCGGGAGATAATTACAAATTTAACTTTAGGGTTAACTTTTGGAGAACAACCCTCTTTTGGTGCGAAGTGAATAGGTCGGATGCAAACGTCTCTTTTCAATGCTTTTAGCCTGAGAAGAGGAACACATGGCTTCGTGATAGATGCCAAGATGGAAATGTAGGAACTTGTATCTGAAAGTTTAAAGATGATGAAATTTACTTGAGAAACAATGCAGCTAATACTGATGAATTGGTTCATAAATAGACCTTTACGAGATAAAGAACCTTTAATATTAATTCATTTTGTTCTTAAATTATTCATCAACAAATGAAAGATACACCAACATTTGAAGTTGAATAAAGACTGAGATAGGTAACACCCTTGAATTTTTTTTTTTAATATATTTGATAACTAAATTAAATTTTTTTCCTCTAAAATTGAAAATTTTTCGTTATATAAATTTATTTAAATATTTAAATTTAAATAATTATATTTTGATATAATTTAATTTGATTACTAGTTTTTACCATATATATTCTATTAATAGTTGTGAATATTTTTTATTTCTATTTCCAAATATTGATATTTTTGTTGCAAGTTATTGAAAATTAATGAAATATTTTCTATATTTAATGCAATATTATCCTTAATTATCTTTCATAATGCAAAATTAGATATTTGATTAATTTTCTTAAAACCATTCCATGCTTTTCCTTCATTTCTCGTTTGTGATGTATGTTTACATTCACATAGTATCAATAGATAAACAAAACAAAAACGTTTAAAAAGAATGTGGTTGTTTTGTTATTCATCATGGTAGTTTTTGTTTGGGCCCAAGTACCTCCGTTAGTACCTATAACGTATAACATTCATGTTGTTAATGGGCTAAGCAACCTCGCGTTGGTTGTGCATCATCAGTCTAAAGACGATGATTTGAGAATTTACAATTTGAGTAATCGTGGAGATTAATACAAATTGAACTTTAAGGAAAACATTTGGAGAACAACCCTCTTTTGGTGTAGATGGGAGAAGCCGATGCCTATGCCTCTTTTGATAACTTGACTTGAGTCGAAGAAAAACAGATAACTCTATTAAAGGTGCATAAATAGAACAGAAGGAACTTGTATAACTAAGCTTTAAATTTTTTTATATAAACTTTTTTTAATGAATAAAAAATAAGTGAAATGTCTGCATAAAGTCTAGAAGTATTATTACCATGAACTATCTTCACAAAATTAGGAACACATTAGTTTTTTTAGATTTTTTTACCGTATGTAATCTATTTTTAGTCTTCTAACTAACCATATTTTTCCATTTTAGGTACGTTATTAATGGAGTATTACTATGAACTTATGTTGCATACGGCAAAATTAGTTAGATAATTAATTTTCTTTAAATTTTTTTGTCTATATATTTACCTCATGTCCAACATTAATAGACAGACCCAACAAAAATTTGGTCCCGAAATGATAAGGAATGTGGCTGCATTGTTGCTCATGACGGTAAGTATGGTCGGAGCTCAGCTTGAGGTTGAGTCTGAGAAGATCATCAAGTTAGAGCCGCGAATTTTCAGTTATAACATTCATTTGGTTAACGATCTAAAAGTCCTTGGTATAATGGTGCACTAAAAGTCCTTGGTATAATGGTGCACTGCAAGTCGAGGAATGACGATTTGGGAGTTCATTATAAGAACCTTTATTAGGAGATAAAAATTGGGTAATACTTGTTGATTGTATTTTTTTTGTTTTTTTTGTTTTTTTTTTAAATTTTATTTCCTTCCAAATTTAAAATTAAAAACAAAAATAGTTTTCAAATTTTAATTTATTGATAAGCAAATATCTCACATTTTTAAATATTTTTGGTTAAAACTATGTTGTTTCTAACACCAAAGTTTTGAGAATCTTTTCTTAGGTATGTTTTTGTTTCTATCATCTATTTTAATCTTAATCGGAAATTTTCATTTATTCTTTCGGGATTGGGCTTCAAAAAAGAAATTCATATCTTATCTAAATATAACTCACTTCAAATAAAATCTTTAATATAATTTTTATTAAAAAATGTAGTAGTTCAATAATGGAATATTAAAAAGGTTTCATAATAATGACAAATTTGTTACCAAATTTGAAAAACAATATTTAGTGACTTATAAGATGGTAAGATGGTGTATACTAAAATTTGAAAACATTATTGACTAAAATATATTACAAAAATTTCATACTATCACAGAAGGATTGAAGTTAATAGTTTAATAATAAATCATTTTTATGTTTTTATTTTCGACTTTTAAAAAATAATTTTTATATAACTAATTAAACATTTACTTGAACTATATTATTTTATTATACTAAATTAATAAGTTATCCATTATCATCTCAGATATTATTCGATCTCACAATATTAAGACAATTGTTCAATCTCGCGATATTAAGACGATTGATCGAAAAAGAAGATAGAAAAATAATAGTTTAACATGTTAATATAGTTAAAATATTGACCGTCCAGAAATTCACAATTTGAGTAATTGTGGAGATGAATACAAATGGAACTGGAGAAGCTCGGTGCCTACGTCTCTTTTAATGGCTTTTGGCCTGAGTCGAAGAAGGACAAAGGTGTATAAATGGAAAAGACTTTACATAAATGGGTGCATAAATGGAAAAGAAGGATCCTTACATAAATGGAACTGATGGCTCCGGCTAGAACTGATGAATTAGTTCACCGGTCGATCAACCACGAAAAATAATTATGCATTTAAAGTTAAATAAACTAAAGTTTTGTTGGATAAAATAATGTATTATTTTTCAAGGCTATTATATAATATTTATAGCTTTAATCTTATATTATAACGAAGTTAATTACTCGTTTATATGGGTTAGATTTTTTTTTTTATAAATTTATTTAATTATTTAAATATCATTTATTAATTATATTTTAATATAGTTTAATTAAAATCCACCCCATCAAACATACAAATAAGTTTTCATCACTTTTCAACTTAGTTTCATCGTCCTTACGTGTCATTATCTCATCAAGACCATAAATACGACCAATAATAATATTATTAATTTTATTTGCTTGAACGGTTACCAGGAGTATTTCATCTTTTTTTAACAGTTAAAAAGATGGAATTTACTCGTTTAACTTTGGAACTAATGAATTAGTTCACAAATGGAGAGAAGTTTTATTAATACATTTAGTTGTTGAATTATCTATTAACCATTAAAAACATCCATGCATTTGAAACTATCTAGCATAAAATTAGGAACAAATTTAAATTAGAAAGATATTAATTTTTTAGATAACCTATTTTTAATCATCAAAATAACGATCTTTTTCCATCTTAGGCACGTAATTAAAGGAGTATTACCATGAAATTATCTTGCAAACGGCAAAATTAGTTACCTAATTAATTTTCTTAAGCTCATTTCTTTAATTTTTTTTTCTATATATTTACCTCAGGTCCAACGTTAATAGATAGACCCAACAAAAATTTAGATCACAAGATGATAAGGAATGGGGCTGCATTGTTGCTCGTGACGGTGGGTTTGGGTTTGGTCGGGGCTCAGCTTGAGGTTGTGTTTGAAAAGACCAATGTACAACCAATTTCCAAGTATTTCATTCATTTTATTAATGATCTAAGCATCCCCGATATGACGGTGCACTGCAAGTCGATCGACAATGATTTAGGAATTCATCGTTTGTTTAAATTGGGAGATGATTACCAATTTAACTTTAACTATAATTTTTTGAAACCAACTGTGTATTGGTGCAAAGTGGATAAGCCGAATGCATATATCTTTTTTCAATGCTTTTGGCCCGAGAAGAATAGCACATGGCTTCGTGATAGATGTCGAAACGGAGATGTAGGAACTTGTACTTGGAAGTTTAAAGACGGTGGAATTTACTTGAGAAACAATGCAGCTAATACTGATGAATTGGTTCATACTTGGATCAATATGTGATCAACCACCTTTATTAATTTATTTTGTTTTCGAGTTATTTATGCTCATGAACAAATGAAAATGTATACCAACCTTGAAGGTGAATAAAAAGAATAAGTTGGGTAACTCTGGTTGATGGTTCGTTTTTTATTTATTTATTTATTTATTTTACAAAACTAATTTAAGTTTTTTTTTCTCTAAAACTTAAAATTAATAACAAAATTTCTAAATTTTTTTTTTAATATAGCGAAGAAATTAGATTAAAATTAGGATTAAAGTCAAGACGGCGTATTTTTTTTGAAACGAGGCCTTCTGTAACGCGATATAGACTCCTTATTTTATTTAAATTTCATAAACCTAAATTAAAACTAAATGATAAATATGATAACTGAAACTTAAATTAAAACTAAATGATAAATATGATAACTGAAACTTAAATTAAAACTAAATGATAAATATGATAACCAAAGCGTAATTTAGTAAAGTATTGTACGACAATATATGATACAAGAAATAGAACCTCTCCATTTTTATTCATAATAGAGTTTAATAATAAATCAATTTTATTGTTTTTTCCACATTTTGAAAAATAATTTTTATATTACGAACTAAACTTTTATTATTTTTCATATTACAAACTAAACTTTTATATTAAATTTAGCTATAAAGTAATAACTTATCAATTATGATATTTTGATCTCACAATCGATAATATTTTTAGATTTTATAGAAATATACCTATTAATATAGGTGAAATAAAATACCATTTTTCAACGTTATAATACATAGTTAATTAATCATTTATAATTGTTATAATTATTCTAACTACTTTTTTTTTAGTATACATTTATTTAATTGTTAAAATATCATTTGATATAATTTAATTTGAGTATTCGTTTTTAACAAAATCCACGCCCCACAAGTAAATAAGAAACTTTCATCTTAATTTCTTTACGTGAGATCCCATTGAGAATGAATCATTAGTGTGTTCCAATTCGTTCCGGATACCTCGAATTACTTATAAGTGTGTTCCAATTCTTTCTCGGATACCTCCCAAGTAAAATTTGGGATTGGATTTCATATACGCGTTTTAAAACTGTGAGACTGACAATGATATGTAACAGGTCAAAACAGACAACATCCACTAATGGTGAGCTCGGGCTGTTACAAATTGTATTAGAGACACCGGGATGTGAAAACCACTCTGTAAAGAGGCATTTGGTTCACATTTTAAAATCATGAGATACATAATCGGCCAAAACTGACTTGTACTTGTATGGTAATGTATTGTAATATCGTTTTTAAATTAAAACTAGAAAATTAGGATATTGAAATATTGATATTGAAAAAATAAATCTGAATTTATATATTGAAACTATCTCGCACAAAATGAGGAAGATATTAATTTTTTTTTGATAACCTACTTTTAATCTTCAAAAATAACCATTTTTTTCCATCTTAGGCACGTAATTAGAGGAGAATTACCGTGAAATTATCTTGCATAACGCAAAACTAGTTAGATAATTTATTTTCTTTAAAATTTTTTTGTCTATATATTTACCTCATATCCAACGTTAATAGATAGACCCAACAAAAACTTGGTTTGAAAATGATTAGGAATGTGGCTGCATTGTTGCTCTTGACGGTTTGTTTGGTCGGGGCTCAGTCCGAGGTTGAGTCTGAGAAGACCACTATACAACTGCCAATTTCCAAGTATTACATTCATTTGATTAACGATCTAAGCATCCCTGATATGACGTTGCACTGCCAGTCGCGCGATGATGATTTAGGAATTCATCATTTACGGAAGGGAGAGGATTACCAATTTAACTTTAAAGTTAATATTTGGAAAACAACTCTTTTTTGGTGCAGAGTGGACAGGCCGAATGCATATATCTCTTTCGACTGCTTTTGGCCTGAGAAAAAGAGCTCATGGCTTCGTGATAGATGCAAAAATGGAGATATAGGAACTTGTATATGGAAGTTTAAAGATGATGGAATTTACTTGAGATTCAATGCAGCTAATACCGAAGAATTGGTTCATAAATGGATCATTACGAGATAAAGAACAGAACCTTTATTATTAATTCATATTGTTCTTGAGTTATCCATGAACATATGAAAAAGTACACTATCATTTGAAATGATAGTTTAATGAAGAAAATAAGTTGGGTGACCCTATTTGATTGTTTTTTTTTTTTATACAAATATATTTCATAACTAATTCTCGGGAATTTAAAATTAATAACAAAAATTGCCAAATTTTAATTCATTTGTTGAAAAATGATCAAATACCTTTATAGGTTGACTTTGACAATAAATTTTGTATTATACTAATTGATTGTCAGAAATATTGATGTTTTTGTTGCTAACTTAGAGGTAAGTTTTGAAAATTAATGAAATTTGTGGTTAACACGTCACTCCTTACAAGTTTGTACACATGCTTTTAGAGCTACTCGTTAGTTACGGAACCTGGTGCATTATTCCAAGAGTACTCTAAAGTTCTTTCGCCGAAGTATAGTTCAGAATCATCTCCAAATCTTAGTTAGAGCATACATATGCCAAACCTGAATATTACCGGGAGACACTTGCAGAATTACTTGGTAAAAAGATCATCTTTCAACAAATATGTCCATTTAAAAAAGATCATCTTTCAAGAAGCTTGTCCAGTATTATTTAGAGTCATAACTCAAACTTATTATTACTAAGAAACTATCTAAAATCTCAAACCTACTATTATGATGAAACTATCTAACACAAAATTAAGAAATAACTTATTTTTAATCTTCATTAATGGAGTATTACCCTAAATTTAAAGCATTTTTATAGCGCTTTTATACCCCTATAATGAATGTTATAATTATAATTTATATAACTTAGAATGAAAACATTTTATAAAGTTTTTGTAAAATTATAATATATTAATATAGCTAAAATAATTATATAACTATAATTTTAATTCAATAATTTATAATGGTTATAATTATGGTAATAATCTTTTAATATTATTTCTTTTTCTATTATATAAATTTATTTAATTATTTAAATATGCTTAATTATATTTTGATATAACTTAATTTGAGTACTCGTTTTTTACCATACATATTCTATTAATAGTTGACTGTAGTTTGAATTTTGTATTTAGAATTATTAATATTTTTATTCGGTTAATATGAATCAAATAATAAATCTGTAACTAATTAATGCAATATTATTATTAAATTAAATTTAATAATGCCAAATTAGATAGCTCGTTAATTTTCTTAAAACCATTCCATACGCTTTCCATAATTTCTCGTTTGTGATGTATATTTATATTCACATAATATTAATAGATCGATAAACCAAAAAAAAAAAAAATTTAAGAAAATGATTTAGGAAGGTGGTTATTTTGTTGCTATCATGGTGACTTTTGCTCGAGCTCGAGTTGTTACAAGAATTACGTTACCTCCACCGATATCTATAACTTATAACGTTCATGTTGTTAATGGGCTAAGCAACATCGGGTTAATTGTGCATTGTGTCGAAGGACAATGATTTGGGGACTCACAATTTGCTTAATCATGGAGATGAATACCAATGGAACTTTAAGGAAAACATTTGGGGAACGACCCTCTTTTGGTGCAGATTTGAAAAGTCGGGTGCCTATGTCTCTTTTGATAGCTTTTGGCTTGAGTCGAAGAAGAACAGATGGCTCCGTGAAAGGTACAAAAATGGAGTAGAAAGAACTTGTATTTGGACCGCTAAAGAAGATGGAATTTACTTATTTAATTTCTCTATTAGAACTGATGCACAAATGGATCATTATTCATTAACAACAATGAATTGTTTTTTTGTTTTTTAATTATATGTAATGTATTTGTTTATGTCAAAAATCTGATTCATATAGAATAATAAAAAAGATATTGTAAAGAATATTAATAATTTTCTATATTTTTCATTTTTTATTTTATGTAATTTTCCATATTTTTTATTTTTTATTTTGAAATATTAATATTAAAAAATGAAATATTGATATTAATTTTTTTTTTTTTGAAAAGATTATTGCGATGAAATAAATTAGAAAGATATTAATTTTTTTTTAGACCTTTTTACCATAGGTAATCCATTTAATCTTCGAAATAAGGATCTTTTTCTATTTTAGACACAGTAAGTAATTAATGGGTTTTACCATGAAATTATCTTGCATAACACAAAATTAGATAGATAATTAATTTTCTTAAATTCTTCCTTTTAATTTTTTTTTTTTTATCTATATATTTACCTCATGTCCAAAGTTAATAAATAGATCCAACAAAAATTTGGTTCGGAAAATGATAAAGATTGTGGCTGCATTGTTGCTGGTGACGGTGAGTTTGGTCGGGGCTTACCTCGAGGTTGAGTCTGAGAAGATCAATATAAAGCCGCCACTTTTCAGGTATTACATTCATTTCGTGAATGATCTAAGTATCCTCGGTATGATGGTGCACTGCCAGTCGAAGGACGATGATTTGGGAGTTCATCATTTGCTTAATTGGTGAGATAATTACCAATTTAACTTTAGGGTCAACTTTTGGAGAACAACCCTCTTTTGGTGCCAAGTGAATAGGCCAGATGCAAACGTCTCTTTTCAATGCTTTTGGCCTGAGAAGAGGAGCACATGACTTCGTGATAGATGCCGAGATAGAAATATAGGAACTTATATCTGGAAGTTTAAAGGTGATGAAATTTACTTGAGAAACAATGCAGCTAATACTGATGAATTGGTTCATAAATGGACCTTCACGAGATAAAAGAACCTTTACTATTAGTTCATTTTGTTCTTGAATTATTCATCAACAAATGAAAGATACACCAACATTTGACGTTGAATAAAGAATAAGTTGTGTAACACCCCTTGAATGTTTTTTTTTTTTTAATATATTTGATAACTAAATCAAGTTTTTTTTCCTCTAAAATTGAAAAATTTTCATTATATAAATTTATTTAAATATTTAAATTTAAATAGTTATATTTTGATATAATTTAATTATTACTAGTTTTTATCATTAATACAAAGGGAACTTTAAGGAAAACATTGGAGAACAACCTTCTTTTGGTGCAGATGGGAGAAGTCCGATGTCTATGTCTCTTTTGATAGCTTGACCTGAGTCGAAGAAAAACAGATGACTATGTTAAAGGTGCATAAATGGAGCCGAATGAACTTATATGTGATAACTAAGCTTTAAATTTTTTTATCTAAATTTTTTTAATTAATAAAAAATAAGTGAAATGTCTACATAAATTCCTGAAGTATTATAGTGATGAACTATCTTGCACAAAATTAGGAACACATTAATTTTTTTAGATTTTTTTTACCATATGTAATCTATTTTTAGTCTTCTAAATAACGATATTTTTCCATTTTAGGCACCTAACTAATGGAGTATTATGTTGCATACCGCAAAATTAGTTAGATAATTAATTTTCTTTAATTTTTTTTGTCTATATATTTACCTATGTTCAACATTAATAAACAGACCCAACAAAAATTTGGTCCGAAAATGATAAGGAATGTGGCTGCATTGTTGCTCGTGATGGTAAGTTTGGTCGGGGCTCAGCTCGAGGTTGAGTCTGAGAAGTTCATCAAGTTAGAGCCACGAATTTTCAGTTATAACATTCATTTGGTTAACGATCTAAAAGTCCTTGGTATAATGGTGCACTGCAAGTCGAGGGATAATGATTTGGGAGTTCATTATTTGCCTCATCGGGGAGATGATTACCATTTTGGTTTTGAGGTTAATTGTAACGCCCGCTCATCGTCAACGCGATTAACAGGAGTTACCATCATCAACGACAACATACTCTAACACCCAACCATAATCTCAAAATATTTAAAAAAAACATCCAGTAAAACATTTAAAACCGGTACTCTAACACCCAACCATAATCTCAAAATATTTAAAAAAAACATCCAGTAAAACATTTAAAACCGGTGCTCTAACACCCAACCATAATCTCAAAATATTTAAAAAAAACATCCAGTAAAACATTTAAAACCGGTGCTATTTTAAACTTAAAACAACCGGAGTAAATTCTTGACAACGAAAACATAATTATACAAAACAGACCCAGACATGGATTCCCAACAACCGGAGTAAATTCTTGACAACGAAAACATAATTATACAAAACAGACCCAGACATGGATTCCCCAGACATGGATTCCCAGTAGTCTTCAGTCCGCTGGTCCCGTCCTCGGTTGGCCTGCATCATCTAAATCTGGAAAGAAAAGTTATAATAATTTTGATGAGTAATTAGATTACTCAGTAAGTAGCTAGCTTATCATTAAGAGTTCATAACTAATCTTTCCAGATGTTTTTAGGTTTTATTCATCATTGACTCCTAGTTCTCTTACTAGGGTCATCTGTTCGTTAATGAGGTATCTCAGCTACCTCCAGCTAGGTTACTGACTCTCTCTCGATATGCTTATCTAGAATTTTCGGACTCGTATGTAAGACTCGCTCTCGGTCAAATACGGCCCGTCTACTAATTGCTCTGGCGGCCTGTTTATCTCATATACCAACGGTCAGGAGTACTCATGCTCCCTGACTTAGCACACAGCGCGTTGGCCAGGAACTCCGCGGGAATTAGTAGACTATCATACTTAGTAAATAAGCCATAGCTCAACTACCAATAAGCATATCTAGAATCATAACCTTTCCATTAACATGCATAACATACTCACAGTTACTGCATGCTTTCATACATGTATCATGATCAACACATAGAACATTCTGACAATCGTTCATATCACGCTTACATCACAGGCAAGCAGTCACAATATACAATAAACACGAACTATCATCAAAGCTCATCATAACTTATTAAGCTCTTAATCAGGTAAACAACATACTCACATGT
>NW_019268534.1:1083804-1085513 GCF_002738365.1 Cucurbita moschata
TTTAGATTTTTTTTACCATATGTAATCTATTTTTAGTCTTCTAAATAACGATATTTTTCCATTTTAGGCACCTAACTAATGGAGTATTATGTTGCATACCGCAAAATTAGTTAGATAATTAATTTTCTTTAATTTTTTTTGTCTATATATTTACCTATGTTCAACATTAATAAACAGACCCAACAAAAATTTGGTCCGAAAATGATAAGGAATGTGGCTGCATTGTTGCTCGTGATGGTAAGTTTGGTCGGGGCTCAGCTCGAGGTTGAGTCTGAGAAGTTCATCAAGTTAGAGCCACGAATTTTCAGTTATAACATTCATTTGGTTAACGATCTAAAAGTCCTTGGTATAATGGTGCACTGCAAGTCGAGGGATAATGATTTGGGAGTTCATTATTTGCCTCATCGGGGAGATGATTACCATTTTGGTTTTGAGGTTAATTGTAACGCCCGCTCATCGTCAACGCGATTAACAGGAGTTACCATCATCAACGACAACATACTCTAACACCCAACCATAATCTCAAAATATTTAAAAAAAACATCCAGTAAAACATTTAAAACCGGTGCTATTTTAAACTTAAAACAACCGGAGTAAATTCTTGACAACGAAAACATAATTATACAAAACAGACCCAGACATGGATTCCCCAGACATGGATTCCCAGTAGTCTTCAGTCCGCTGGTCCCGTCCTCGGTTGGCCTGCATCATCTAAATCTGGAAAGAAAAGTTATAATAATTTTGATGAGTAATTAGATTACTCAGTAAGTAGCTAGCTTATCATTAAGAGTTCATAACTAATCTTTCCAGATGTTTTTAGGTTTTATTCATCATTGACTCCTAGTTCTCTTACTAGGGTCATCTGTTCGTTAATGAGGTATCTCAGCTACCTCCAGCTAGGTTACTGACTCTCTCTCGATATGCTTATCTAGAATTTTCGGACTCGTATGTAAGACTCGCTCTCGGTCAAATACGGCCCGTCTACTAATTGCTCTGGCGGCCTGTTTATCTCATATACCAACGGTCAGGAGTACTCATGCTCCCTGACTTAGCACACAGCGCGTTGGCCAGGAACTCCGCGGGAATTAGTAGACTATCATACTTAGTAAATAAGCCATAGCTCAACTACCAATAAGCATATCTAGAATCATAACCTTTCCATTAACATGCATAACATACTCACAGTTACTGCATGCTTTCATACATGTATCATGATCAACACATAGAACATTCTGACAATCGTTCATATCACGCTTACATCACAGGCAAGCAGTCACAATATACAATAAACACGAACTATCATCAAAGCTCATCATAACTTATTAAGCTCTTAATCAGGTAAACAACATACTCACATGTTGTAAAACAAGTTAAGAACTAGTTCAAAGGTCGATACGCTACTTACCTGGTTTCGAATCCCTTTCTCTCTTGATTGTACATTTAATAGGGTATTTCAACACAATTCCTTCCAATTAGACCTATATTTCACCATTTTCAAGGTAAGTATAGGTCAATCTAGGTAGAACAGGTCAAAACAAATCGAACGGGACAAACCGGGAATCGAACTGATGCTTCAAGAGCCCTCACGCGCCTCGGTGTGGCTGTCCCACGCGCCAGGAGCACGCCAGTCGCACGCCCAGTCGCGGCCCTCACGCGCCTGCGTGTAGTGCACGCGCTTCTTCTTCTTCCTTGCGTTTTTCTGAAATTTT
>NW_019268534.1:1085751-1117142 GCF_002738365.1 Cucurbita moschata
TGTCCTCCGTAGCTTAGATTCTCTTCTACGGTAAATCTTTATAACGAAGAACATACATAGGATCTTCAATATATTTACTTAACATCAAAACATAAAAAGCATTATGTACAGCCTCTAATGCTAGTGACAATGCTAGTATGTAGGCTACTAGCCCAACTCTTTCGAGAATCACGAAGGTTCAATAAAACATTGGATAAGTTCTCCCCTCTTACCATATCAAACTTTACATTTCAAGAATAGGTGCGATCTTCAGGAACACGTGGTCCCCCATGTCAAACTCTAGGTCCTTCCTTCTAACATCAGCATAACTCTTCTGACGACTTTGAACGATCATAATTCTTTTCCTAATCTTCTGTATCGCCTCATTGGCTATTCGTAACAAGTTTGGATCCAACTACTATTTTCTACCTACCTCATTTCAATAAATCGAAGTTCGACACCTCCATCCATAACATGTCTAAAAAGAATCATCGGAATGGTTGCCTGAGAACTATTGTTATAGGCAAATTTAACCAGATATAGGTAGGTGTCTCAACCGCCAGCAAAATCATGTACACATGTCCTCAAGAATTTGATTTAATCTCTCAGTATGTCCCTCTGTTTGAGGATGAAACGTTATCCTAAACTTCAGTTGTATACCAAGGGCTTCCTGAAGACTCTTCCTGAATCGAGAAGTAAACCGCGTATCCCTATTTGACACAACAGAAACTGGTACACCATGCAACCTTACAATCTCCTTTAAATACAATTGTGCCCACTTGTCAACCGAATATATAGACTTACCCGGTATAAAATGGGCTGTCTTAGTTAATCTATCCACAACGACCCATATCACTGTAAACCCTAACTGGGTTCTAGGTAGTCCTGTAATGAAATCCATAGTCACTTCTTCCCACTTCCACTGAGGCACACTTAAAGGTTGCAATAATCCAGCTGGTTTCTGTCTAGGTGCCTTAACTTGTTGACAAGTTAAACACCTACTCACACATTCAGCAACCTCTTTCTTCATCCCAGGCCACCAAAAGCATGTTTTCAAATCCTGATACATCTTTGTGGCACCTGGATGCACAGTATAGGGCGACTCATGCGCCTCAGATAGAATCTTCCTCTTGATCTCTATATCGTTTGGCACACAAGTTCGGTTCTGCCACTTCAAACATCCATCACCCGTTATCCAGAAATCCTTGATTTGTTCAGTCTCAAGTTGCCTCACAACTTTTGAAAAATAAGGGTCCCTTTGCTGACCCCGAATAATTTGTTCCTGCAACGTCGGACAAATAGTCATAAGAGCTAGCTGAGCTGCCGCTTTCCTGACCAAGACAGCTATCTGGGCTCGTTCAAATTCCATCTGAATGTTGTGTTGTCTCGTTAGCATTGCAGATGAGTGAGCTGTCTTACGACTCAAGGCATCAGCTACCACATTGGCTTTACCAGGATGATGTAGGATCTCCACATCATAATCTTTTACCAATTCCAACCACCGACGTTGCCTCATGTTGAGCTCTTTCTGGTTGAACAGATATTTAAGACTCTTATGATCCGTATATACTTGTATCCTCTCACCGTACAGATAATGTCTCCATATCTTCAGAGCAAACACCACAGCAGCTAATTCTAAATCATGAGTTGGGTAATTGCGTTCATAATCCTTTAATTGCCGAGAGGCATAAGCAATAACTCTCCCGTTTTGCATAAGTACGCACCCCAACCCATGCTTAGAGGCATCACTATAAATTACTAGGTTCCCAGTACCGTCAGGTACAATAAGCACTGGGGCTGACGCTAATCTTTCCTTGAGTTCCTGAAAACTACTTTCACAAGCTCGACTCCAATCAAATTTCTTCCCTTTTCGGGTTAACTGAGTCAGTGGTGCGGCAATCCTTGCGAAGTCTTTAATAAAGCGCCTGTAATATCCGGCTAAACCCAGAAAACTTCTCACCTCAGTAACTGTAGTTGGTCGAACCCAACCTATAATTGCCTCCACCTTTGCTGGATCAACAGTTATACCATCCTTGGATACCACATGACCAAGGAATACTACCTTTTGAAGCCAAAACTCGCATTTTGAGAACTTGGCATATAATCTTTGTTTACGCAGAACCAACAAAACCTTCCTCAAATGTTCTGCATGTTCATCGTTTGTCTTGGAATAAACCAAGATATCATCAATGAACACAATGACAAAAGAATCCAGAAAATCCTGGAATATCCGATTCATCAGCTCCATAAACACTGCAGGGGCATTAGTCAAGCCAAAGGACATCACAACAAACTCATAATGCCCATACCGAGTACGAAAAGCTGTCTTCGGTATGTCATCTTCTTTGACTCTTATCTGGTGATTACCAGAACGAAGATCAATCTTCGAAAATACCGCTGCCCCTTGAAGCTGGTCAAACAAGTCATCAATTCGCGGCAAGGGATACTTATTTTTAATGGTCACCTTATTCAGCTCCCTATAATCAATACAGAGACGGAGTGTACCGTCCTTCTTCTTCACAAACAACACGAGCTCCCCATGGTGACACACTAGGTCGTATGAACCCCTGGTTCAACAATTCTTGCAGTTGCAATTTCAACTCTTTCAATTCCGTGGGGGCCATCCTATAAGGAGCTTTAGAGGTAAGTGTCATCCCCGATTCAAGTTCAATGTCAAGGTTGACTTCCCGCTCTGGTGGCAAACCAGGCATCTCATCCAGGAAGACATCCAGGAACNTGAACTCCACTTCATACTCCTCTATAGACATATTACCCTGCTCCAGCTGCATAAAGACCTTTCGGTTACATAATTTTACTAGAGGAGGATAGTATTTCTCACAAAATTCATGTTTAAATGCCGCCCATGAAATTGGGACTCCACTAGCCTCCATCTTTGGCTTCTTTGGTTTCACCAAAAATGGGCTGGTCCCTCCAACATATACATGACGCACAGCATCTTATGACTCCCTGGGCAGTTGAAGAATGTAATTTTGTTTCAGTACATTCCAGCCACCATTCAGCTGCCTAAGGATCAGTCCCTTTCCTCCAAGAGTTGGCGGGGTAAGTTTCATAAAATTTCATATGTATTCACTTTCCTTCGTCATACATCATCGCCCAAAGGTTACTACCCGTAGTGGTGCCTCTGTCACTACCGTTGTACCAGGTAGCTCCTTCGAAATTGTTCGAGGTATCGCTACCTGAACACCTACTTGTGCTTCAGGCACTAAAGTCACATGGCTAGGTACAGGTGCTGTCGGAGCCGCCCACCTTCCAAAACCAGCAAAAGCTATCTGTACCACCTAATCCATTCGGCTCTGCACCGCTTGATTCACTTAACTTTGAATCAGCGATTGCAAGGCCTCCAGAGTAATAACAACAGTCGGCTGATCTCTAGATGCCGACTGAGAAGTAGTCACCGGAATCGCCACTCCTGGAGCAGTTCTTTCTATAGGCTGCCCCTCAACCCCCAGGTCCACATTGGACATTCTAGGGTCTAAACATTTTAACACTACCATATCTGTTATACACATAATTAAGTATTCATAATCAATTCTTTTAAACTTTCATACTATTCTTTCATACAATTTAGTCATGCATCACTTACCTGACCGAGGTGAGATACCGTTGGGCTGGACTAAAGGGATCCATACTGTCTATTCTAGACTGTCTACAGAACCTATAACCTAGGCTCTGATACCAACTTGTAACGCCCGCTCATCGTCAACGCGATTAACAGGAGTTACCATCATCAACGACAACATACTCTAACACCCAACCATAATCTCAAAATATTTAAAAAAAACATCCAGTAAAACATTTAAAACCGGTGCTATTTTAAACTTAAAACAACCGGAGTAAATTCTTGACAACGAAAACATAATTATACAAAACAGACCCAGACATGGATTCCCAGTAGTCTTCAGTCCGCTGGTCCTGTCCTCGGTTGGCCTGCATCATCTAAATCTGGAAAGAAAAGTTATAATAATTTTGATGAGTAATTAGATTACTCAGTAAGTAGCTAGCTTATCATTCAAGAGTTCATAACTAATCTTTCCAGATGTTTTTAGGTTTTATTCATCATTGACTCCTAGTTCTCTTACTAGGGTCATCTGTTTGTTAATGAGGTATCTCAGCTACCTCCAGCTAGGTTACTGACTCTCTCTCGATATGCTTATCTAGAATTTTCGGACTCGTATGTAAGACTCGCTCTCGGTCAAATACGGCCCGTCTACTAATTGCTCTGGCGGCCTGTTTATCTCATATACCAACGGTCAGGAGTACTCATGCTCCCTGACTTAGCACACAGCGCGTTGGCCAGGAACTCCGCGGGAATTAGTAGACTATCATACTCAGTAAATAAGCCATAGCTCAACCACCAATAAGCATATCTAGAATCATAACCTTTCCATTAACATGCATAACATACTCACAGTTACTGCATGCTTTCATACATGTATCATGATCAACACATAGAACATTCTGACAATCGTTCATATCACGCTTACATCACAGGCAAGCAGTCACAATATACAATAAACACGAACTATCATCAAAGCTCATCATAACTTATTAAGCTCTTAATCAGGTAAACAACATACTCACATGTTGTAAAACAAGTTAAGAACTAGTTCAAAGGTCGATACGCTACTTACCTGGTTTCGAATCCCTTTCTCTCTTGATTGTACATTTAATAGGGTATTTCAACACAATTCCTTCCAATTAGACCTATATTTCACCATTTTCAAGGTAAGTATAGGTCAATCTAGGTAGAACAGGTCAAAACAAATCGAACGGGACAAACCGGGAATCGAACTGATGCCTCACGCGCCCTCACGCGCCTCGGTGTGGCTGTCCCACGCGCCAGGAGCACGCCAGTCGCACGCCCAGTCGCGGCCCTCACGCGCCTGCGTGTAGTGCACGCGCTTCTTCTTCTTCCTTGCATTTTTCTGAAATTTTCCATCTTTTCTGTTAATACCTACTATATCCCGAAGCCATATTCTCCTTCTACGGTTCGAATTTCATCCTGATTCCTTCTACAAATTTATAGATCTCCTTATTACGTTTCTAACAAGCCCTATTTCATAACTTATTATACAATACGAACCAAGATATCGAGATTTAAAGGTTCGGTGATATGGGTTTTTCGTTACCTTCGCGACAACCGCTTAAATCAGCTTAGTTCAGAGCTTCAATGGCTGAAAAGCCTTCACAATCGTCTCCCCATCCTCACGTTTGCACGTTGTCACAGCGAACGCCAAAAAAACTTTAAGGTTTTGTCGGAAAACACGGATTATAACACTTCCTGTTTTCTGTTTCCCTCTTCCTCTGTTTCTTCGATGTTTTTTTTTTTTTGGTGCTTCCTCGTCGGCCTTGCCAACGCCAACCACCTCCCACACCTCCATCTTCCTCTCTTTTCTTTCTTTTCCCTTCAACCACCTTTTCCCTTCAACCACCTGTCTATTCTTCCTTTCTCCATGGCAGCAGCTTCAAGCTGCTGCTGTCCCCTTTTTTTTTTTTTTATTTATTTATTATTATTATTATTATTTTTTATTATTTTTTATTTAATTAATTAATTTATTTATTTATTATTTTCGGGTTATTACATTAATGTTTGGCAATCAACCCTCTTTTGGTGCAAAGTGGAAAAGGAGAATGCATACATCTCTTTTGAATGCTTTTGGACAGAAGTACACCACACATGGCTTCGTGATAGATGCCAAGATGGAAGTGTAGGAACTTGTATCGGGAAGGCTAAAGATGATGGAATTTACTTGAGAAACAATGCAGCTAATACTGAAGAATTGGTTCATACTTGGATCATTACGAGATAAAGAACCTTTATTATTAATTCATTTTGTTCTTGAGTTATTCATGAACAAATGAAATGTACACTAGACCTTTGAAGTTTAATAAAGAGAAAAAGTTGGGTAAACACTTAGTTTGTTTTTTTTAACTCGTTAAGATTATTTCCTTCGAAATTTAAAATTAAAAACAAGAATAGTTTCCAAATTTTAATTTATTGATAAGCAAAGATCTTGACATTTTTTAATATGAAACTATGTTGTTTCTTACACCAAAGTTTTGAAAACGTTTTCTTACGTATGTTTTTGCTTCTGTCACCTATTTTAATCTTAATCGAAAATTTTCATTTATTCTTTCCGGTGTTTTAAAAAAAATTCATCTCTTATATAAATATAATTCACTTCAAATAAATTTTGAATATAATTTTTATTAAAAAAAATGTAATAGTTTGTTCAATAATGGAATATTTAAAACGTTTCTTTGTTACCAAATTTGAAAAAAAAATATTTAGTGACTTATAAAATGGCTTATACTAAAATTCAAAAACATTATTCATCAAAACGATTGAGAAGGATTAAAGTCAATAGTTTAATAATATATCCTTTTTATGTTTTTTTTTTCTTTTAAAAATTGATTTTCGTATTACCAATTAAACATTTATTTTAACTATATTATTTTATTATGCTAAATTAATAAATTTTCAATTCGTGGAGATGAATACAAATGGAACTGGAGAAGCCTAGTGCTTATGTCTCTTTTGATAGCTTTTGGCTTGGGTTGAAAAAAAAAAAAAAAAATTCTTTATATAAATGGAACAGATGGCTTCGGCTTGAATTAGTTCACTAATGGATCAACCAAGAAAAATAATTATGCATTTGAAATTAAATAAAGAAAGTACAGTTTTATTGGATAAAATAATGTAATGTATTATCTTTCACTTGTAATAGCATTTTTTCAATGCTATTATATAATATTTATAGCTTTAATGGTATATTATAACAAAGTTAATTATTCTTATAATGGTCAGATTTTTTTTTAATAAATTTATTTAATTATTTAAATATCATTTATGATGAGTTAATTCACAAATGGAGATGTTTTATTAATTCATATAGTTGTTGAATTATTTATTAACAATTAAAAATATTCATGCATTTGAAACTATCTAACATAGAATTAGGAAGATATTAATTTTTTAGATAACCTATTTTTAATCATCCAAATAACGCTTTTCTATCTTAGGCATAGTAATTAAAGGAGTATTACCATAAAATTATGTTGCATACACCAAAATTAGTTACGTAATTAATTTTCTTAAACTCATTTCTTTAATCTTTTTTCTATATATTTACCTCAGTCCAAAGTTATCAAAAATTTAGATCACAAAATGTTAGATCACAAAATGATAAGAAATGTGGCTGCATTGTTGCTCGGTGGGTTTGGGTTTGCGTGACGGTGGGTTTGGGTTTGGTCGGGGCTCAGCTTGAGGTTGAGTCTGAGAAGACCAATGTACAACCAATTTCCAAGTATTTCATTCATCATGGTTAATGATCTAAGCATCCCCGATATGATGGTGCACTGCAAGTCGGTCGACAATGATTTAGAAATTCATCGTTCGCTTAAACTGGGAGATGATTACCAATTTAACTTTGACTATAATTTTATGAAACCTACTGTGTATTGGTGCAAAGTGGATAAGCCGAATGCATATATCTTTTTGCAATGCTTTTGGCCCGAGAAGAATAGCACATGGCTTCGTGATAGATGTCGAAATGGAGATGTAGGAATTTGTACTTGGAAGTTTAAAGACTAGAATTTACTTGAGAAACAATGTAACTAATACTGATGAATTGGTTCATACTTTGATCAATAGTAATCAACTTTGATCAATATGTAATCAACGACCTTTATTAATTTATTTTGTTCTTGAGTTATTTATGCTCATGAACAAATGAACAAATGAACATGTATACCAACCTTGAAGGTGAATAAAAAGAATAAGTTGATAATCCTTGTTGATGGTTCGTTTTTTTTTTTTTAATTTTACAAATCTAACTAATTTAAGTTTTTATTTTTTTTTACTAAAACTTAAAATTAAGAACAAAATTTCCAAATTTTAAGTCATTTGTATCTTTTTTTTTTTAATTTACAAACATAATTAATTTAAGTTTTTTTTTTTACAAAATTTCTAAATTTTAATTCATTCGTAGATACAGGCAAAAATGACCAAAATGCCTTTTAAGATTGACTTTGACATTTTTTTTTAATATATTTTAAATTGAAATTTAAAAATTATAATGTCACTAAGAAGAAATTAGATTAAAATGTTTTGAAAAACTAGAAAGGTTACTTATTTTATTGTCCATCAACACTTAAAGATTAAAGTCGAAGTCGAGTTTAATAATAAATCAATTTTATGTTTTTTTTCACATTTTGAAAAATAATTTTAAGAAATGATTATCATATTACCAACTAAACTTTTACATTAAATTGAGCTAAATTAATAACTTATCAATAATGATATTTTGATCTCCATTAATAACTTATCAATATCTGATGATATTTTTAGATTTTAGAAAAATAAATGTATAATATATTCCTATAGCTAAAATAAAATACCATTTTTTCATTGCTATAATATATAGTTAATTAATCATTTATAATTGTCCTAATAATTTTTTTTTTTGTATACATTTAATTTAATTGTTTAAATATCATTTGATGTAATTTAATTTGAGTATTCGTATTTAACAAAATTCACGCCCCATCTGTAAATAAGTTTAATGTTGTACATGTTGGATGATGGAAGTCCCACATCCCCTAATTTAGGGTATGATCATGGGTTTATAAATGAGGAATACTAACTCCATTAGTATGAGGCCTTTCGGGGAAACTCAAAGCAAAGCCATGAGAGCTTATGCTCAAAGTGGACAATATCATACCATTGTAGAGCCCTTCCTCGAAGGCAGTCAAAAATGACTAAGACTCCAAAGGAGTCGAACCTCGATTAAGGGGAGGCGCACTTTGTTCGAGGGGAGGTGTTGGATGATGGAAGTCCCACATCCCCTAGGCCTTTTGGGGAAGCCCAAAGCAAAGCCATGAGAGCTTATGCTCAAAGTGGACAATATCATACCATTGTGGAGAGTACACAATTAAATAAGAAACTTTTCATCTTAGTTGCATCGCCACATCAGTTAGAGATGAGAATGAATCATTTCTTATAAGTGTGTTCCAATTCTTTCTCGAATACCTCCGAAGTAAAATTTCGAATTGGATTCTCATAAAACTGTGAGACTGACAACGATATGTAACAGGTCAAAATGGTCAAAATGGACAACATCCACTAGTGGTGGGCTCGGGCGGTCACAAATTGTATTAGAGACACCGGGATGTGAAAACCTCTCCGTAAAGAGGTTTTTGGTTCACGTTTTAAAATCATGAAATACATAATCGGCCAAAACTGACTTGTACTTTACTTGTACTTTACTTGTAATATGGTTTTTAAATTAAAACTAGAAAATTAGGATATTGAAATATTGATATTGACAAAATAAATTAAGGAGATTTTGCACAAAATTAGGGAGATATTGCACAAAATTAGGGAGATATTAATTTTTTTTAGATAACCTTGTTTAATCTTCAGAAATAACAATCTTTTTCCATCTTAGGCACGTAATTAAAGGAGTAAGGAGTATTACCATGAAATTATCTTGCATAACACAAAACTAGTTAGATAATTTATTTTCTTTAAAAATATTGTCTATATATTTACCTCATGTCCAAGGTTAACAGATAGACTCAACAAAAATTTGATTTGAAAATGATTAGAAATGTGTCTGCATTGTTGCTCATGACAGTTTGTTTGGACGGGGCTCAACCCGAGGTTGAGTCTGAGAAAATCAATATACAACCGCTAATTTTCAAGTATTACATTCATTTGATTAACGATCTAAGCATCCCCGATATGACGGTGCACTGCAAGTCTGGCGACGATGATTTAGGAATTCATCATTTACAGAAGGGAGAGGATTACCAATTTAACTTTAAGGTTAATTTCTGGAAAACAACTCTGTTTTGGTGCAAAGTGGAAAGACCGAATAAATATATCTCTTTCGAATGCTTTTGGACTGAGAGGAAGGGCACATGAAACTTGTATTTGGAAGGCTAAAGATGATGAAATTTACTTGAGAAACAATGCAGCTAATACTGAAGAATTGGTTCATACTTGGATCATTACGAGATAAAGAACATTTACTATTAATTTATTTTGTTCTTGAGTTATTCATGAACAAATGAAAAGTACATCGGACCGGACCTTAAAGAGAAAAAATTGGGTAACACTTGTTGATTGTTTTTTTTATTTATTTTATTTTATTTCCTTCCAAATTTAAAATTAAAAATAAAAATAGTTTCCCAATTTTAATTTATTGATAAGGAAAGATCTCACATTTTTAAATATTTTTAGTTGAAACTATACCAAATTTTGAGAACGTTATGTTTTTGTTTTTGTTTCTGTCACCTTTTTTAGGTATGTTTTTGTTTTTGTTTCTGTCACCTTTTTTAGGTATGTTTTTGTTTCTGTTTGGGTTTCAAAAACAAATTCATTTCTTATATAAATATAAATCACTTCAAATAAAAATTTTAATATAATTTTTACTAAAAAATGTATAGTTTGTTCAATAATGGAATATTAAAAAGGTTTCATAATAATGACAAATTTGTTACCCAATTTGAAAAATAATATTTAGTGACTTATAAGATGGTAAGATGGTGTATACTAAAATTTGAAAACATTATTGACTAAAATATATTACAAAAATTTTACACCATCAAAACTATTGGAATATTAAGATATTATTCATCTCGCAATATTAAGATGATTGTTCGATCTCGCAATATTAAGACGATTGAACGAAAAAGAAGATAGAATAATAATAGTTTAACACTTTAATATAGTTAAAATATTGAGAGTCCAGGAATTCACAATTTGAATAATTAAAATCGACACCCATCAAACATATAAATAAGTTTTCATCAACTTATAACGTTCATGTTGGGTTAATTGTGCATTGCTAGTCGAAGGACAATGATTTGGGGACTCACAATTTACTTACTCGTGGAGATGAATGCCAATGGAACTTTAAGGAAAACATTTGGAGAACGACCCTCTTTTGGTGCACATTTGAGAAGTCGAGTGCCTATGTCATCGAGATGGCTCCGTGAATGGTGCAGAAATGGAGTAGAAGGAACTTGTATTTGGACCGCTAAAGAAGATGGAATTTACTTGTTTAATTTCCCGACTAGGACTGATGAATTAGTTCACAAGTGGATCTTTACATGATAGACAAGTTTTATTAATTCATTTCATGTTTGAATTATTCATAAACAACAATGAAAAATAACCCTGCATTTAAATTCGAATAAAGAAAGTAAAGTCTTGTTCGATAATCGTTAATGGATTGTTTTTTTTTATATTTATTTATATGATAATGTATTTGTTTATGTAAAAATCTGATTTGATATTATATAAGAGATTATACATTAATAATTTTCTATATTTTCTAATTTTATTTTGAAATGTTGATATTAAATTTCTTGGTTGAAAAGTCAATAAATCTTTGATTAGATAGATAGATATTTACCTCCAACATTAATAGATAGTCCAACAAAAATTTGAATCAGAAAAAAAGATAAGGACTGTGGCGGTGGCTCATTGTTGTTGGTGAGGGTGAGTTTGGTCTAAGCTCACCTCGAAGTTGAGTTTGAGAAGATCAATATAAAGCTACCACTTTCTAGGTATTACATTCATTTCATTAACGATCTAAGCATCTTCGATATGAGGGTGCATTGCAAGTCGAAGAACGATGATTTGGGAGTTCATCATTTGCTTAATCGGGGAGATAATTACCAATTTAACTTTAGGGTTAACTTTTGGAGAACAACCCTCTTTTGATGCGAAGTAAAAGAGTTGACATGAGTATTTCTTTGTCAATTTAATATCCAATTTAATATTACTAATTTCATTTGCTTAAAGGATTACAATGAGTATTTGGTAATTCTTTTTTCTCCGACCAGATTTACTCATTTAACTTTGGAACTAATGAGTTAGTTCACAAATGAAGAGAAGTTTTATTAATTCATATAGTTGTTGAATTATCTATTAACAATTAAAAATGTCCATGCATTTGAAACTATCAAATTAGGAACAAAATTAAATTAGGAAGATATTTAGCTTTTTCCATCTTAGGCACGTAATTAAAGGAGTATTACCAGGAAATTATCTTGCACAACCAAAACTAGTTGGATAATTTATTTTCTTTAAAAAAAAATTGGTTTATATATTTACCTCATGTTCAACGTTAATAGATAGACCCAACAAAAATTTGGTTCGAAAATGATTAGGAATGTGGCTGCATTGTTGCTCATGACAGTTTGTTTGGTCAGGGCTCAGCCTGAGGTTGAGTCTGAGAAGATCTAAATGAAACTATTAAAGGCATTCGAAAAGTTGTAACATTCACACTTTATGGCCATAATTAGCCATTATGTAAATGTAACCGAAATTAAATAAAAAGTCTTAAAACACAATAACTCTAAATTATAACCCACCCAAAATTTACAACAATCAAACTTTATTCTTCTTCAATGTAGCATGAATTGAAACATCTTTTGATAATTTTGACAACCTTTTCTTCACATCTTCATTGAAGCATATTGTATGATTGATGTCTCTTGGTTCATATCATTCTCCACTTCTTCAAGAGGATTCGTCCTCGAATCTATTTGTGAAACTTTGCTGCAAAAAATAAGTTATGGAAATACAAAGGACCTCACAACACTCTCTCACGTGTATACACTCAAGGAATTTTAGGCCACTCTGTTTGCACTCATTTACACAAATGAAGCTCTCATTCTCACCTCTCAAAATTTTAAATAGAGCAAAGATTGAATTTTGAACTTTGGGTCGATTAAAAACTAAAAAGATGAAAATAAATAAAAATTAAATTGAGAAGAAACGCAAAGGAAACATATATCCGATCTTGAGCCTGAAGCTCTGATACCAAATGATAAGATAAGGAATCACTACAAGGGGAGTAAGATTCGGATTACCTTATCGATCGAATATCTCAAGTCAAGAACACTTGATTGAGATTCGAATCACTCCACAAGCAAGATCGATCATGTCTAGCTTGAATGATTCTTGTTGATCAAATATCTCAACACAAGAACACTTGTTTGAGATTCGAATCACTCCACATGCAAGATTGATCATGTCGAGCTTGAATGATTCTACATGCAACCTACTACATAGAGTTGCAAAGAAACTCAGCCATTGGCTAAGAAAAAGCACAAATGCTTCTTTTAATATATTTTCCAAGTCTTTCTTACAAATACAACAAACATGGCTTTATATAGCCTCAAAATGAAAATTACAAAAGTTGTAACATTCACACTTTATGGCCATAATTAGCCATTATGCAAATGTAACCGAAATTAAATAAAAAGTCTTAAAATACAATAACTCTAAATTACTCTAAATTATAACCCACCCAAAATTTACAACAATCAAACTTTATTCTTCTTCAATGTAGCATGAATTGAAACATCTTTTGATAATTTTGACAACCTTTTCTTCACATCTTCATTGAAGTATATTGTATGATTGATGTCTCTTGGTTCATATCAAGATCAATATACAACAGCCAATTTCCAAGTATTACATTCATTTGATTAACGATCTAAGCATTTCCGATATGACGGTGCACTGCAAGTTGGCCGACGATGATTTAGGAATTCATCATTTAAAGAAGGGAGAGGATTACCAATTTAACTTTAAGGTTAATCTCTGGAAAACAACTCTATTTTGGTGCAAAGTGGAAATGCCGAATAAATATCTCTCTTTTGAGTGCTTTTGGACTGAGATTAAGAGCACATGGCTTCGTGATAGATGCAGAGATGGAAATGTCGGAACTTGTATCTGGAAGGCTAAAGATGATGGAATTTACTTGAGATACAATGTCGCTAATACTGAAGAATTGATTCAACTTGGATCATTACGAGATAAAGAATTGAACCTTTATTATTAATTTATTTTGTTCTTGAGTTATTCATGAACACATGAAAAAGTACACAAAATGAAAGTACACAAAATGAAGTTGAATAAAGAAAATAAGTTGGGTAACTTTTTATTTTTGATCTACGTATATATTTCATAACTAATTTAAGTTTTTTTCTTTCAAAATTTAAAATTCTTAACAAAAATTGCCATATTTTAATTCACTGGTAGACACACGTAAAAAAGATCAAATACTTTTATAGGTTGACTTTGTTTATATTTGAAAAAATATATAGCTATCCTTTTTAACGGTTGCAATTTTCACAATCAATATCGAGATGAGATGAAATATTAAATAATTTGTTTATTCTTAATGTACCATTCATTCCATAGAAATTTTTTTTGTATATAGTATTATGTAGTATATTATTTCTTCGGGCTAGATAGCGAAGATTGGGTAAAATATGAATCTGACGGATTGGTTTATAATAATTTATGAAGGGGATTCTCATAGTCCCAACTTATAAGTGGTCTATATTAAAATTTAAAAACTATATTGTTTGTATTAAAATTTAAAAACTATATTGTTTGTCGGCAAATGTTAAGAAGTTAGACTGAAATATTACAAAAACTTATACGCTAAATATAATTTTCATTTACTTTTATAAAATTGTTTTTCATACCATCATGATGATTTCAAACGATTAATGTGAAAGTTTAATAATGAATCATTTTTATGTTTTTTTTTCCATATTCTGAAAAAGTAATTTTAAGAAATGATTTGCATATATTACCGACCAAACTTAGCCAAATTAATAATTTATCAACTAGCATCTCGTTCTCATAATATTAATACTTATGAATGAAAAAAGATTGAATGATATTTAGATTTTAGAAAAATAAATATATAAAATAATGTGTTATTTTTCACTTATAATACAATTTCAATGCTATAATATAATATTTATAGTTTTAATCTTATATTATAATAAAGTTAAGGGGCGTAGGCCTCCCAAAAGTTAAAAAGTAATGGAGGCGTGCAAAGGAGGCAAGATATGGAGATTGGCCCTCGAGTGAAGGTAGAAGGGGACCTGCACTAGGACAGAGACCCTATGAAGCTTCATTGTTCCCTCGAATTGGCTTTGGGTCTTTCCTGGCAGCTTAGGTGGAGGGCGAAGAAGGCGGACAGAGACCCTATGAAGCTTCATTGTTCCCTCGAATTGGCTTTGGGCCTTTCCTGGCAGCTTGGGTGGAGGGCGAAGAAGGCCCCGACCATGAGTGAGATACCACTCTGGAAGAGCTAGAATTCTAGCCTTGTGTCAGGACATAATTATCATAATAACTTTTTTCGATGTATAAATTTATTTAATTGTTTACATATCATTTGATATAATTTAATTTGAGTACTCATTTTTAGCTAAATCCACACCCATCAAACATATGTAAATAAGTTTAATGTTGTACACAAGTAAATAAGTTTCTATCAACTTTTCATCCAAGTTTCTATTTGTGAGATCTTACACCGGTTAGAGAAGAGAATATCATTTCTTAATAAGCGTGTGGACGTTTTAAAATCTTGAGACTGACAACGATACGTAACGGGTCAAGGATCAAAATGGACAATATCCACCAGTAGAAGCATTTGTTCACATTTTAAAATCACAAGATACAACTAGTCAAGGGTCAAAATAGACAATATCCACCAAACTGATTGTCTGTATTTTCTATTTTTTGTTTAGAAATATTGATGTTTTTGTTGCTAACTTAGATAAGTTTTGAAAATTAATAAAATTTGTTGTTGACTCACGTCACTCATTACGAGCTTGTACAGTACACATGCTTCTAGAGCTACTCGGTTAGCTACAGAACCTGGTGCATTATCCCAAGGGTGCCCCAACGTTCTTCCGTCGAATTATACTTCAAAATGATCTCTAATTCTCGGTTCGACTAGGCATATGTCAAACCTGTATACCACCAGAAGCCACTTGCAGTATACTTGATAAAAAAATCATCTTTCAAGAAGCTGGTCCAGTATTATTCATATATTTGAGTCATAACAAAATATTATGTACCAAATTCTATATTTTCTATTTTTTCTATGTTTTATTTTAAAATATTGATATTGAAAAGTTAATAAATCTCATCGTATTATTAGGATGAAACTATCACGCACAAAATTAGGAATAAAATTAGGAAGATATTAATTTTTTTTTAAATAACCTATTATTAATCTTCCAAATAACGATAGTTTTCCATCTTAGGCACATAATTGATGGAGTATTACTATGAACTTATGTTGCATAAGCAAAATTAGTTAGATAATTTTTTTTTTTTTTTTTTGTCTATATATTTACCTCATGTCCAACATTAATAGATAGACCCAACAAAAATTTGGTCCGGAAATGATAAGAAATGTGGCTGCATTGTTGCTCGTGAGGGTAAGTTTGGCCAGGGCTCAGCTCGAGGTTGAGTCTGAGAAGATCAAGTTAGAGCCACAAATTACCAGTTATAACATTCATCTGGTTAACATTTAAAAGTCCTTAGTATAATGGTGCACTGCAAGTCGAGGGATGATGATCTGGAAGTTCATAATTTACTTCATCGGGGAGATGATTACCATTTTGGTTTTAAGGTTAATGTTTGGGAAACAACCCTCTTTTCGTGTAGAGTAGAAAAGCAGAATGCATACATCTCTTTTAAATGCTTTTGGCTAGAAAGACACCTCAGATGGCTTCGTGATAGATGCAAAGATGGAAATGAAGGAACTTGTATCTGAAAGGTTAAAGATGATGGAATTTCCTTGAGAAACAATGCAGCTAATACCGAAGAATTGGTTCATACTTGGATCAAGTCAAAGAACCTTTATTATTAATTCATTTTGTTCTTGAGTTATTTATTAATTCATTTTGTTCTTGAGTTAATTCATTTTGTTTTTGAGAAAAAGTTTGGGTAATTGTTTTTTTTTTTTTAAGTTAAGTTTATTTCCTTCAAAATTTAAAATTAAAAACAAAAATAGTTTCCCAATTTTAATTTATTGATAAGTAAAGATTTCACTTTTTTTTTAATATTTTTAGTTGAAACTATGTTGTTTTTTACACCAAAGTTTTGAGAATGTTTTGTGACGTATGTTTGTGTTTCTGTCACCTATTTTAATTTTAATTGAAAATTTTTATTTATTCTTTTGGGAGTGGGTTTCAAAAAAAAAAAATCATTTCTTAATAAATATAATTCACTTCAAATAAAATTTTTAATGGATATTCTTCCCTTTTTAATATTATTTTTATTAAAAAATGTAATAGTTGATTCAATAATGGAATATTAAAAACGTTTCTAATAATGACAAATTTGTTACCAAATTTGAAAAACAATATTTAGTGACTTATAAGCCCCGTTCCAATGTAATAAAAGAGTGAGAACGAAAATGAAAATGTGATGGCTATGACAACAATATCCTACAAGATTCTTAAATACAAAACCATAGGGTGATTCTAAATTTAGAAATCATTTTATTACTATATTTTACCTTTGATTGCAAAATCTTTTATAATTTTATTTCGAATTACCAACTTCTCTTTTTATCTTCATTTTGGATCGGAAAATAGTTGCTTGAATAAAAAATATAAGTGAGGTTCATGGCCAAGGATAAAGATGCCCAAGTAACCATTTCGTATACTAAAATTCAAAAACATTATTGACTAAAATATATTACAAAAATTTCATACCATCAAAACGATTAGGAAGGATTGAAGTTAATAGTTTAATAATAAATCATTTTTATGTTTTTTTTTTTCAACTTTTAAAAAATGATTTTTGTATAACCAATTAAACATTTACTTTAACTATATTATTTTATTATGCTAAATTAATAAGTTATCAATTATCATCTCAGATATTGTTCGATCTCGCAATATTAAGACAATTGTTCGATCTCGCAATATTAAGATGATTGAACCAAAAAAACGATAGAAAAATAATAGTTTAACATATTAATATAGTTAAAATATTGAGAGTCCAGGAATTCACAAGTTAAAATATTGACCGTCGAGGAATTTACAATTTGAGTAATTGTGGAAATGAATACAAATGGAACTGGAGAAGCTCGGTGCCTATGTCTCTTTTGATAGCTTTTGGCCTGAGTCGAAGAAGGACAGATGGCTTCGTGAGAGGTGCATAAATGGAAAAGACTTTTCATAAATGGGTGCATAAATGGAAAAGAATGATCTTTAAATAAATGGACAGATGGCTCCGGCTAGAATTGATGAATTAGTTCACCAGTGGATCAACCACAAAAAATAATTATGCATTTGAAGTTAAATAAAGTAAAGTTTTGTTTGATAAAATAATGTATTATTTTTCAACGCTATTATATAATATTTATAACTTTAATCTTATATTATAACAAAGTTAATTAGTCGGTTAGATTTTTTTTTATATATAAATTTATTTAATTATTTAAATATCATTTATTAATTATATTTTAATATAGTTTAATTAAAATCCACACCCATCACACCTACAAATAAGTTTTCATCAACCTTTCATCTTAGTTTCTTCACGTGAGATTTTCCATCCATTCTAAATTTACGTGTCATTACTTCATCAAGACCATAAATATGATCAATGTAGCCTACTTGAAGTACAAAGTACAATACTGGTATTTACAATTTCTACTCACTATTATATTGCTCAATACTTTTGCGGATAATATTACTAATTTCATTTGCTTGGAGGGTTACCATGAGTATTTAGTAATTCTTTTTTCTCGGAAGCCCAAAGCAAAGTCATGAGAGCTTATGCTCATAGTGGGCAATATCATACCATTGTGGAGAGTCGTGTTCGTCTAACATGGTATCAAAGTCATACTCTAAATTTAGTCAACTCCAAAAAGAAAAAGGAGTCAAGCCTCTTCGAAGACAGTAAAAAATGACAAGACTCCAAAGGAGTCGAGCCTCGATTAAGGGGAGGCACACTTTGTTCGAGGGAGAGATGTTAGAGGATGAAAATCCCACATGGACTAATTTAGGAAATGATCATGCGTTTATAAACAAAGAGACACTTAAAAAGATAGATTTACTCGTTTAATTTTGGAACTGATGAGTTACTTCACAAATGGAGAAGTTTTATTAATTCATATTAACAATTAAAAATATCCATGCATTTGAAACTATCTAGCATCAAATTCGGAACAAAATTAAATTATGAATATATTAATTTTTTAGATAACCTATTTTTAATCATCTTTTTTTCCATCATAGGCACGTAATTAAAGGAGTATTGCATGAAATTATGTTGCATACCGCAAAATTTGTTACATAATTAATTTTTTTAATCTCATTTCTTTAATTTTTTTTTTCTATATATTTACCCCAGGTCCAACTTTAATAGATAGACCCAACAAAAATTTAGATCACAAAATGATAAGGAATGTGACTGCATTATTGCTCGTGACGGTGGGTTTGGGTTTGGTCGGGGCTCAGCTTGAGGTTGAGTCTGAGAAGACCAATGTACAACCAATTTCCAAGTATTTCATTCATCTTGTTAATGATCTAAGCATCCCCGATATGACGGTGCACTGCAAGTCGGTCGACAATAATTTAGGAATTCATCGCTTGCTTAAATTGGGAGATGATTACCAATTTAACTTTAACTATAATTTTTTGAAACCAACTGTGTATTAGTGCAAAGTGGATAAGCCGAATGCATGTATATTTTTCCAATGCTTTTGGCCCGAGAAGAATAGCACATGGCTTCGTGATAGATGTCGAAACGGAGATGTAGGAACTTATACTTGGAAGTTTAAAGACGGTGGAATTTACTTGAGAAACAATGCAGCTAATACTGATGAATTAGTTCATATTTGGATCAATATGTGATCAACAACTTTTATTAATTTATTTTGTTCTTGAGTTATTTATGTTCATAAACGAATGAAAATGTATACCTAACGTTGAAGGTGAATAAAAAGAATAAGTTGGGTAACCCTGTTTTTTTTTTAATATATTTTATTTTTGTTTTATTTTATTTTATTTTTATTTTACAAGTTTTTTTTCTCTAAAAAAATTTTCTAAAAAAATTTCCAAATTTTAATTCATTCGTAGATAATGGCAAAAATGACCATTGACTTTGACATTTTTTTTAATATATTTTAAATTGACCATAATACCTTTTTAAGATTGACTTTGACATTTTTTTTTAATATATTTTAAATTGAAATTTAAAATTTATAATGTCACGAAGGAAAAGAAATTAGATTGAAATGTTTTACCTTATTTTATTGATTATGATTTTTAGAATTAAAGTAGAGTTTAATAATAAATCAATTTTATGTTTTTTTCCACATTTTGAAAAATAATTTTAAGAAATGATTTTTATATTACCAACTAAATTTTTACGTTTAGCTAAATTAATAATTTATCAATTATGATATTTTGATCTCACAGATGATATTTTTAGATTTTAGAGAAATAAATGTATAATATATTAATATAGCTAAAATAAAATACTATTTTTTCAATTAATTAATCATTTATAATTGTTATAATTATCCTAATAATTTTTTTAAAATTTAATTTGAGTATTCGTTTTAACAAAATTCATGAACACAAGTAAATAAGAAACTTTTCATCTTAGTTTCTTTACGTGAGATCACACATCAGTTAGAGAGAGTGAATAATTTCGAATCATTTCTTATAAGTGCGTTCCAATTCTTTCCAAGTAAAATTTTGAATTGGATCCTCGTAAACGCGTTATAAAACTTTGAGACTGACAACGTAACGGGTCAAAACGGCCAACTGGTCAAAACTGATAATATCCACTAGTGGTGGACTTGGGCTGTCTAACTGGTCAAAACCGATAATATCCAGTCAAAACCGATAATATCCAGTCAAAATCGATAATATCCAGTAGTGGTGGACTTGAGCTGTTACAAATTGTATCAAAGAGGCATTTGGTTAAAATCATGAAAACCTCTCTCTAAAAACGGCCGGATTTGTATTTGTATTGTAATATCATTTTTAAATTAAAACTAGAAAATTAGTATATTGAAATATTGATATTGAAAAAATAAATTGAACTTATATGTTGAAAGTATCTTCCACAAAATTAGGAAGATGTTAATTTTTTTTAGATAACCTATATTTAATGTTCAGAAATAACAATTTTTTTCTATCTTAGGCCGTAATTAAAGGAGTATTACCATGAAATTATCTTGCATAACGCAAAGTTAGTTAGATAATTTATTTTCTTTTAAAACAAAATTGTCTATATATTTACCTCATATCCAACGTTAAAAGATAGACCCAACAATTCAACAAAAATTTGGTTCGAAAATGATTAGGTATGTGGCTGCATTGTTGCTTGTGACGGTGGGTTTGGTTGGGGCTCAGCCTGAGGTTCAGTCTAAGAAGATCAATATACGACCGCTAATTTCCAAGTATTATGTTCATTTGATTAACGATCTAAGCAGCCCCGATATGACGGTGCACTGCAAGTCGGGCGACGATGATTTAGGATTTCATCATTTACATAAGGGAGAGGATTTCCAATTTCACTTTAAGATTAATTTTTGGAAAACAACTCTGTTTTGGTGCACAGTGGAAAAGCCAAATGCATATATCTCTTTCCAATGCTTTTGGCCGGAGAGGAAGAGCTCATGGCTACGTGATAGGTGCAAAGATGGAGATGTAGGAAGTTGTATCTGGAGGATTAAAGATGATGGAATTTACTTGAGATTCAATGCAGCTAATACCGAAGAATTGATTCATAAATGGATCATTACGAGATAAAAAATCGAACCTTTATTATTAATTCATTTTGTTCTTGAGTTATTTATGTGATTTGGAAGTTTAATAAAGAAAATAAGTTGGGTCTCTCTAGTTGAACCTTTATTATTAACTCATTTCGTTCTGAGTTATTTACGAACATATGATTTGGAAGTTTAATAAAGAAAATAAGTTGAGTTACCGTAGTCGATTGTTTGTTTTTTTTTTCATACAAATATATTTCATAACTAATTTAAGTTTTTTTCTTCCAAAAAAAATTGCCAAATTTTAATTCATTTGTAGACGCATGTAAAAATGATCAAATACATTTATAGGTTGACTTTTGACATTTTTTTTTAATATATTTTGTATTATACTAATTGATTGTTTGTATTTTTTATGTTCTATTACGAAATATTGATGTTTTTGTTGCTAATTTAGGTAAATTTTAATTTTGAAAATTAATGAAATTTGTTGTAACTCATGTTGCTCATTACAAGCTTGTACACATGCTTCTGGAGCTACTCGGTTAGCTACAGAACTTGGTGCATTACTCCAAGGGTGCCCCAACGTTCTTCCGTCATATGTCAAACCTGAATACCATCAGAAGCCACTTGCAGAATATTTGGTAAAAAAAAATCATCTCTCAAGAAGCTTGTCCAGTATTATTCATATATTCTCTAGATTAAAATATTTATATTGAAAAGTTAATAAATCTAAAATATTTATATTGAAAAGTTAATAAATCTCAAACGTATTATTATGATTATAATGAATTTTTAATTTTCGAAATAACTATCTTTTTCCATCATACACACATAATTAATGGAATATTACCCTGAATTGAAAACATTTTTAATATAGCTATAATGAATGTTATAATTATAATTTATATAAGTTAGGATGAAAACATTTTATAAAGTTTTGTGAAACTATAAAATATTTAATAATTTATAATGGTTATAATTATGGTAATAATCTTTTAATATTATTTCTTTTTCATTCTATAAATTTAATTAATTATTTAAATATGGTTAATTATATTTTGATATAGTTTAATTTGAGTACTCTTTTTTACCATATTTCTATTTGGTATTTAGAATTATTAAATTTTTATTGGGTTAATATGAATCAAATAATAAATCTGTACCTAATTATTGCAATATTATTATTAAATTAAATTTAATAACACCAAATTAGATAGTTCATTAATTTTCTTCCATAATTTCTCGTTTGTGATGTATATTTATATTCACATAATATTAATAGATTGATAAACCAAAAAAAATGTTTAAGAAAATGATTAGAAACGTGATTATTTTGTTGCTCATCAATGTGACTTTTGCTCAAGTTCGACTTGTTACAAGAGTTACGTTACCTCTACTTATACCTACAACTTATAACGTTCATGTTGTTAATGGGCTAAGCAATGTCGGGTTAATTACTACAACTTATAACGTTCATGTTGTTAATGGGCTAAGCAACATCGGGTTAATTGTGCATTACCAATCGAAGGACAATGATTTGGGGACTCACAATTTGCTTAATCTTGAATACCAATGGATTGTTTTTTTGTTTTTTAATTATATAATAATGTATTTGTTTATATCGAAAATCTAATTCATATATTCGAGTCCTAATAAAAAAGATATTGTCTAAGAGATTATATATTAATAATTTTCTATATTTTTTATATTTTATCTTGAAATATTGATTTGAAATTTCTATGTTGAAAAGTTAATGAATCTCAACCTATTATTGGGATGAAACGAATTAGGAAGTTATTAAATTTTTTTAGACCTTTTTACCATATGTAATCCAATTAATTTTTGAAATAAGGATCTTTTTCTATCTTAGACACAATAATTAAAGAAGTATTACCATGAAATTATCTTGCATAACCTAAAATTAGATAGATAATTAATTTTCTTAAATTTATCTCTTTAATTATTATTTTTTTTGTCTATATATTTACCTCAGATCCAACGTTAATAGATAGACCCAACAAAAATTTGGTTTAGAAAATGATAAGGATTGTGGCTGCATTGTTGCTAGTGACGGTGAGTTTGGTCGGGGCTCACCTCGAGGTTGAGTTTGAGAAGATCAATATAAAGCCGCCACTTTCCAGGTATTACATTCATTTCGTTAACGATCTAAGCATCCTTGGTATGATGGTGCACTGCCAGTCGAAGGACGATGATTTGGGAGTTCATCATTTGCTTAATCGAGGAGATAATTACCAATTTAACTTTAGGGTTAACTTTTGGAGAACAACCCTCTTTTGGTGTGATGTGGATAGGCCGGATGCACACGTCTCTTTTCAATGCTTTTGGCCTGAGAAGAGGAGCACATGGCTTCGTGATAGATGTCGAGATGGGAATGTAGGAACTTGTATCTGGAAGTTTAAAGATGATGGAGTTTACTTGAGAAACAATGCAGCTAATACTGATGAATTGGTTCATAAATGGACCTTTACAAGATAAAGAACTTTTATTATTAATTCATTTTGTTCTCATGAACAAATGAAAGGTACACCAACATTTAAAAGTTGAATAAAGAATAAGTTACGGGTTGAATGTTTTTTTTTTTTTTAAATATATTTGATAAATTAAGTTTTTTTTTCCTCTAAAATTGAACATTAATAACAAAAATTTTAAATAATGCTTACCATTAGAGGACCATTCTTACATGGGTTCACTTATAATAGCATTTTTTCAAACATTATAATATAGTATTTATAGTTTTATAACAAAGTTAATTAGTCGTAATAATCTTTTGATACTATTTCTTTTTCATTATATAAATTTATTTAAATATGTAAATATGATTTAAATAATTATATTTTGATATAATTTAATTAGTGAAATTAGTGAAATATAATTTAATTTGATTACTAGTTTTTACCATATATATTCTATTAATAGTTGTTTGTATTTTTTATCTCTTTCCAAATATTGATATTTTTGTTGTAACTTAGGTAAGTTAAGTTGTATTGAAAATTAATGAAATATTTTCTATATCTAATGCAATATTATCATTAATTAATTTTCATAATGCAAAATTAGATAGTTGATTAATTTTCTTAAAACCAAAACATTCCTTAATTTCTCGTTTTTGCTAGGGCTCAAGTACCTCCACCGGTACCTATAACGTATAATGTTCATGTTGTTAATGGGCTAAGCAACCTCGCGTTGGTGGTGCATTGTCAGTCCAAAGATGACGATTTAGGAATTCACAATTTGACTAATCGTAGAGATGAATACAAATGAAACTGTAAGGAAAACCATTGGGGAACAACCCTATTTTGGTGCAGATGGGATGGAAGAAGTCGGGTGCCTATGTCTCTTCTGATAGCTTGACCTAAGTCCAAGAAAAATAGATGGCAGTCCAAGAAAAATAGATGGCAGTCCAAGAAAAATAGATGGCTCGTGAAAAGTGCAGAAACTAGCAAAAGGAACTTGTATGCGATAATTTAAATTTTTTTTATCTAAAATTTGTTAATTAATAAAAAAATAAGTGAAATGTCTACGAATTTAAACTATCTTGCACAAAATTAGGAACCCATTAATTTTTTTAGATCTTTTTACCATATGGAATCTATTTGTAGTCTTCTAAATAACGATATTTTTCCATTTTAGGCACGTAATTAATGGAGTACTGCTCCAAAATTAGTTAGATTTTTTTTTTTTTTGTCGTCTATATATTTACCTCATGTCCAACATTAATAGACAGCCCCAACAAAAATTTGGTCCGGGAATGATAAGGAATGTGGCTGCATTGTTTCTCATGACGGTAAGTTTGGTCGGGGCTCAGCTCGAGGTTGAGTTTGAGAAGATCAAGTTAGAGCCTCAAATTACCCGTTATACCATTCATTTGGTTAATGATTTGAAAGTCTTTGGTATAATGGTGCACTGCAAGTCGAGGGATGATGATTTGGGAGTTCATTACATGCCTCATCGGGGAGATGATTACCATTTTGGTTTTAAGGTTAATGTTTGGGAAACAACTCTCTTTTGGTGCAGAGTGGAAAAGCAAAATGCATACGTCTCTTTTGAATGCTTTTGGACAGAAATGCGCCACAGATGGCTTCGTGATAGATGCAAAGATGGAAATGTGGGAACTTGTATCTGGAAGGTTAAAGACGATGGAATTTACTTGAGAAACAATGCAGCCAACACTGAAGAATTGGTTCATACTTGGATCATTACGAGATAAAGAACCTTTATTATTAATTCATTTTGTTCTTGAGTTATTCATGAACAAATGAAAAATATACCGGACCTTGGAGTTGAATAAAGAGAAAGTTGGGTAACACTTGTTGCTTGTTTTTTTTTTTTGTTTTTTTTTTATTAACTCAATCAAGTTTATTTCGGTCAAAATTTAAAATTAAAAACAAAAATAGTTTCCAAATTTTAATTTATTGATAAGCAACATTTTTTAATATTTTTAGTTTAAACTTTGTTGTTTTTTACGAGTTTTGTTTTCTGACGAGGTTTCTGTCACCTATTTTGATCTTAATCGAAAATTTTCATTTATTCTTTTAAGAGTTTCAAAAAAAAAAATTATAAATATAATTTTTTTTAATGGATATTCTTCAATTTTGAATATAATTTTTATTAAAAAAATGTAATAGTTTGTTCAATAATTAAAGACATTTCATAATAATGATAATAATGACAAATTTGTTACCAAATTTTAAAAAAAAAATATTTAGTAACTTATAAAAAGGCGTATTCTAAAATTTAAAAAAAAAAAAAAAAAAACTATTGACTAAAATATATTACAAAAATTTCATACAATCACACTTGGAAGGTAAGGTCAATAGTTTAATAATAAATCCTTGTTATGTTTTTTTTTTCTTTTAAAAAATGATGTTTATATTACCAATTAAACATTTATTTTAACTATATTATTTTATTATCCAAGTTATCAATTATCATCTTAGATATTGTTCGATCTCGCAATATTAAGACATTGAATGAAAAAGAAGATAGAAAAATAACAGACAGTCTAAAGATGATGTTTTGGGAATTCACAATTTAAGTAATCGAGGAGATGAATACAAATAGAACTGGAGAAGCTTGGTGCCTGTGTTGCCTAAGTCGAAGAAGAACAGATGGCTCTGTGAAAGGTGCATAAATGGAAAAGAAGGATCTATCTTTACATAAATGGAATAGATGGGCTAGAATTGATGAATTAGTTCACAAGTGGATCTTTACCTGATGACAAGTTTTTAGTTCATTTGGTTGAATTATCCATTATCAACTACGAAAAATAATTATGTATTTGAAGTTAAATAAAAAAAATAGAGTTTTGTTGGATAAAATAATGTATTATTATCTTTCACTTATAATAACATTGTTTCAATATTATAATATAATATTTATAGCTTTAATCTTATATTATAACAAAGTTTATTAGGAGTTACTTCATCCAGACCAATATTTCGTCATTACTTCATCAAGACCATAAGTTCTACTCACAAGCTCAATATGTTTACAGAATTTAATTAATTCATTGAGTTAGTTGAATTATCTATTAACAATTAAAAATATCCATGAATTTGAAACTATTTAGCATAAAATTAGGAACAAAATTAAATTAGGAAGATATTAATTTTTTAGATCCTATTTTTAAAGGAGTACTACCTCTGCACTGTTGCTCATGATGGTGGGTTTGGTCGGTGAGAAGATCAATATACAACCGCTAATTTCTAAGTATTACATTCATTTGATTAACGATTTAAGTATCCCCGATATGACGGTGCACTGCAAGTCGAGCAACGACCATGATTTAGAAATTCATCATTTATAGAAGGGAGAGGATTACCAATTTAATTTTAGGGTTAAGAGGATTACCAATTTAATTTTAGGGTTAAGAGGTTTACCAATTTATGTTTTGCCTTTGGCCTTTCCCAGCTTAGGTGGAAGAGCTAGAATTCTAGCCTTGTGTCACGACATAATTATCATAACTTTTTCTCGGTGTATAAATTTTGTGATATAATTTAATTAGAGTACTCACTTTTAGCTAAATCCACGCCTATCAAACGAAAGTTTAATGTTGTACACAAGTAAATAAGTTTCTATCAACTTTTCATTTTAGTTTTTATTCTTGAGATCTCACATCGGTTAGAGAGGAGAATGAATCATTTCTTTATAAGTGTGTGGGCGTTTTAAAGTAGAGGCATTTGGAAATAGAACAAATAGTGGTGTCACCAAATGGCCTAAAATTTTGTATTATACAAACTGATTGTCTGTATTTTCCATTTTCTGTTTCGAAATATAGATGTTTTTGTTGCTCATTTAGGTATGTTTTGAAAATTAATGAAAGTTGTTGTTAACTCACGTCACTCATTACGAGCTTGTACACATGTTCTAGAGCTACTCGGTTAGATACGGAACCTTGTGCATTACCCCAAGGGTGTCCCAAAGTTTTTCCGCCGAATTATGGTTCAGAATCATCTCAAAATCTCGATTAGAGTAGACATATGCCAAACCTGAATACCACCCGAGAAACCACTTGAAGAATACTTGCAGAATATTTGGTAAAAAAATCATTTTTCAAGAAACTTGTCTAGTATTATTCATATATTTAAGTCGTAACAAAATATTATATATGAGATTCTATATTTTCTTTTTTTCTATTTTTTATTTTAAAATATTGATATTGAAAAGTTAATAAATCTCAACGTATTATTATGAGGAAACTATCTAACACAAGATTAGGAAGATATTAATTTTGTTCCGATAACCTATTTTTAATCTTCGAATAACTATCCTTTCTATCTTAGGCACGGAATTAATGGAGTATTGCCATGAACTTAGGTTGCATAAGCAAAATTAGTTAGATAATTAATTTTCTTTAATTTTTTTTGTCTATATATTTACCTCATGTCCAACCTTAATAGGCAGACCCAACAAAAATTTGGTCCAGAAATGATAAGGAATGTGGCTGCATTGTTTCTGGTGATGGTAGGTTTGGTCGGGGCTCAGCTTGAAGTTGAGTCTGAGAAGATCAATGTAGAGCCTCCGCGAATTTCCAGTTATAACATTCATTTGGTTAACGATCTACAAGTCCTTGGTATAACGGTGCACTGCAAGTCAAAGGATAATGATTTGGGAGTTCATAATTTGCCTCATCGGGGAGATGATTACCATTTTAGTTTTAAGATTAATGTTTGGCAATCAACCCTCTTTTGGTGCAGAGTGGAAAAGCAGAATGCATACATCTCTTTCGAATGCTTTTGGACAGAAATACACCACAGATGGCTTCGTAATAGATGCCAAGATGGAGATGTAGGAACTTGTACCTGGAAGTTTAAAGATGATGGAATTTACTTGAGACACAATTCAGCTAATACGGATGAATTGGTTCATACTTGGATCAATATGTGATAAACAACCTTTATTAATTTATTTTGTTCTTGAGTTATTCACACTCATCAACAAATGAAAATGAAAATGTATACCAAGGTTGAAGGTGAATGAAAAGAATAAGTTGGGTAACCCTTGTTGATTGTCTTTTTTTTTTTTTATTTATTTATTTTACAAACATAACTAATTTAAGTTTTCCAAATTTTAATTCATTTGTAGATATAGGTAAAAATGACAAATGCGATTGACTCGACATTTTTTAATATATTTTAAATTGAAAATTAAAAATTATAGTGTACCAAATGAAAAGAAATTAGATTAAAATGTTTTAAAAAACTAAAAAAGTTACTTATTTTATTGTTTATGGTATATTTTTATAAAAATGATTTTCTTACCATCTAACACTTGAAAGGATTAAGTTTATTTTCCACATTTTAAATAAAAGATGATATTTTTAGATTTTAGAAAAATAAATGTATAATATATATAGCTAAAATAAAATACCATAGCATTGATGCTGAGTATAATATTTATAGTTTTAATCTTATATTATAACAGTTATTTAATCATTTATAATTGGGATAATTATCATAATAATTTTTTATTCGTCGTATAAATTTATTTAATTGTTTAAATATCATTTGATATAATTTAATTTGAGTATTCATTTTTAGCTAAATCCACATCCATGTGTAAATGAGTTTAATGTTGGTACCGAAGTAAATAAGAAACTTTTCATCTTAGTTTCTTTACGTGAGATCCCACATTGGTTAGAGATGAGAATGAATCATTTCTTAAAAGTGTGTTAGACACCAATAACAGACAATAGGTGGGCTTGGGCTGTCACAAATTGTATCAAATACATCGAGATGTGAAACATCCCCCTAAAAGAGGCATTTGGTTCACGTTTTAAAATCATGAGATACACGTTTGGTTCACATTTTAAAATCATACATTTTAAAATCATAAGCTAAAGATTAAAGATATGTAACCCCATGAGATACGCCCAGACAAAATGGACTTGTACTTATTGTAATGTAATATGATATTGAAATATTGATATTGAAAAAATAAATTCTAACTTATGATGAAAATTATTACCATGAAATTATCTTGCATACCCAAAATTAGTTACATAATTTATTTTCTTAAATTTTTTTTTTTTTTAATATTTATCTCAAATTTGGTTCGAAAAAGATAAGGAGTGTGCCACCCTTTTCAAGGAAATATAGAATAGCAGAAACGTTTAAATAGGTTTGATTCTTTATCGGATCATAAAAACCCACTTCACGATCTCTTCCTTCTCTTCAGGCTCGAACATCAATTGCAATGATTCGATAAACGGCTCATTGGAATAGTAGAAGCATTTGGTTCACGTTTTAAAATCATGAGATACATAACAGGCTTATCTTACATTTCATTTCTCCGACTGTACGTCCGTTGATTCAAAATCATCCCAAAAAAAATTCAAAATGGATAAGAACATATCATAGTGTATGATGCAAACTTGTTTACCCTATACCGAACGATTGTCTGTATTTTCTATTTAAATATTGATGTTTTTATTGGTAACTTAGGTAAGTTTTGAACATTACTATAAATCAAATAATAAATTTGTATCTAATTAATATCATGAAATTTCTAATTCATTTTCTTAAAACGTTACATGCATTTCCTTAATTTATGTTTGTGATGTATATTTATATTCACATAATATCAATACATAGATGAACAAAAAAAAAATATATATATGAAAATGATTAAGAACGTGGTTGTTTTGTTGTTGGGCATGGTGGCTTTTGTTGGGGCTCAGGTTCCGGGAATTATATATCAACCGAAACCTTCAAGGTATTACGTTCATGTTGCTAATGGTCTAAGCACTCTTCCGCTGACAGTGCATTGCCAGTCCAAAGACGATGATTTGGGGATTCACCATTTGCCTAATCGTGGAGATGATTTCCAATGGAACTTTAAGGTAAACTTTTGGGGAACAACCCTCTTTTGGTGCAGATTAGAGAGGCCGGATGCGTATGTCGCTTTTGAAACCTTTTGGCCTGAGTCGAAGAACGCATGGCTCCGTAATAGGTGCAGAAACGGAACTCAAGGAACTTGTTTATGGATAGCTAAAGATGATGGAATTTACCTATTTAACTTTCCTGCAAATAATGACGAGTTGATTCACAAATGGATCTTTTAGTCATTCGCTTTGTTCTTGAATTATTCACGAACAACAAATAAAAAAATATACAGCAGAATAAAGTGAATAATTTGGGCAACGCTCATTGATTGTTCGTTTTTTTTTTTTTTCGTATCACATATTTGATAACTATATAATAAGAAAAATTGAAACTTATGTAAGGACGTTAAAATGACCCAAATACCCTTCTAGGGTTAGATTTTGACTTTTTTTTTTTTTTTTTTTTC
>NW_019268534.1:1117303-1175883 GCF_002738365.1 Cucurbita moschata
ATTTTGACTTTTTTTTTTTTTTTTTTTTCGAGTTTCTAAAATTCTTTAATCATTTGAATGTAACCATCATCTTGAAATTTGATGTTAAAGATCCTCAATAAAATCTCATAAATTAAAATTTTAAAAATTAATTATTGTCGGGACTCGAATATTCAATGGCGAATCACGCCATAAAGTCGGTAGATTTATCAGTATAAAAATTAAAAACCCAATTACCCAATAGAACTAAAAGAAAAAGAAATGGCCAAATTCAAAATTATTCCTTCATTTCTTCTTCTTCTTCTTTTCTCACAATCCTTGTCTCCATCTCTTTGTTCGGAGACCAAAGGAAGTGTCTTCCCTGCCTTTATCCGTTGGCATGTGACCGTCACCAATGGCTTAAACGGGGCGGTAGCCATGTCGGTTCATTGCCAATCACAGGACGATGATCTCGGCCTCCACACACTCCCTCCGACCGCCGATTTCTCATGGAGTTTTGAGGCCAATTTCTTCCACACCACACTCTTCTGGTGCCGCCTTCAGAAAGGCGGCGGAGGCGGCGGCGTTGAGGCAGCTTTTAAGGTGTTTTGGCATGATGCCCGGTTGTTTGAGAAATGTGGGTGGAAGAACTGCGTTTGGATCGCCAAAGATGATGGCATTTACATTAAGAACTTTGCCAAGGGGATTGATGAACTTAGTTATACATGGGAAGGTTGAATTGAATATCAGTTTTAATCCATTTTTTGTTTGTTTTTTTATTTTGTTTGGTGTTTATCGGACCGAAATGTTTCAATTTGGTTGCTCGTGTTTTAAATAATAGAGATTAAAGTAAGAAAACACGAATTTTGATAAGAATTGGAATAAAATTTTTAGATCGATTAAGTATGATATAAGTCTAGAAAGTTGACCTAATAAATACACTAAATTCATCAGCTATCGCTCGATTAGCATTTTTTACTCCCGTTTGAACGACAAATGGTGTCCCTCTTGTTGGACATTTGAATTCACGAGTACCAACAAAAGATCAAGAAATTACCCGATCTTGTACATTTGTAACAGCCACAATTGTATCGTTGAAACTTGCTTCAGTCTTTTTGTATGTGTTGTCCGAAAAGGGGAGGACTTTGATTATTCGATAGCTGAAATCAGAAGCCAAAATTTTGATAGATAGAGATCCCATAAAAACTTCTATCGATGAATGGGCTATAGACGTTTTGCTAACAAGAAAAACACATAGAAAATGGGGGACCAACAAGAAAAACTATTCTACACGTAAGGGCAAATTAGTAATAAACCAAAAAGAATAGTTCGTTCACTTTATTCCACTTTATGCTTTTTTTTTTTTATATAAAAAAAAATAAGTATATAATTTCTAATTATGCCTGCATTTTAATTACATTCAACAAAAATACTAAAACACCAATTTAAGCATAGTTCAACTAAACACCAATTTAAGCATAGTTCAACTAAATGGAGAGGATTACTCACACCAATTTGAGCATAATCACACCAATGAGCATAATTCGATTAATAACACCAATTTGAACATAGTTCAACTAAGGATTAATCAAATCAAATAATATCATTGGAATAATAATAAAAAGAAAAAAAGTAAAGAATTTTTATTGCATCTGAAAAATGTCACCTTCAATGGTGCCATACCAAAAACTATTCCCAAAGAACAAAAAATGTAAATATACCAAAAATGACCTTAGTTCACACTTTCATCTCCTACAGAAGACCTAATCTTTACAGTGAATTTGCTCATCTTCCACTTTCAGACAACATTGAAAAATTCAGTGCAAAAAGCACAGAAGCTTGAAACAAGTTCAGAGTTCATATTCCAAATGCAAGTGGAAATGGCTATGAAACAAGTTCTATTATGATGGAGGAAAAGAATCTTGAATATCATGCAGTGGGAACCATGGTCCAGGAAGAAACATGGAAATGCCTCTCGAGTTTGGAATACTTCAACGACCACGACCACGACAACAACAACCACGTCAAGTTGGATCTATCAGCATCAGCATCAGCATCCTGGACCCAACCACGACCAAATGCAACACAATAGTTTCGTGTAAAAAGAAATTCTCTACTTTCTTTCTATCACAATCTAACAGAATCACAAGTCAGGAAAAGGGCTAGGATGCCATGAATGATCAAAACAAGATCCAAAATGCAAAAGGGGTATAGATTTTTATTTACAGGGACGTGGTTGGTTGTTACATGTTATTTGCGAATATATATCGTATTAGCAAGCAGCGGACGGGCATGTTCAAAGCTTTCGACGCTCTAACATGCACCAAAACTTGCCCAGAAAGTGTGTTTCTTGAGTCCATGCATTCAAAATATTAACCTACAATATGTGAAAGACGAGTAAATAACGATGTGAACCGAACTTATTTCGAAGTGCAACTAATCTATGGACAAAGAATCATACAACCAATGAGTATTTTGAACTTCCGAAAAGATATATGAAGAAGTTTACCTGATTGATGATTTTCATGGTTTTCAGGAACCCGACTCGTACCTGGCCGGATCGTATTCGGTTGAACTGGCTGATGATTCTGTAAAAGGTTAAGGTTCCAATTTGCAAGGTTGATAATCTAACACGCTGAATTTCAATACAGAATGAAGGTAACATGCGAAAAAGTACCTGCAGAGGCTGAGTCATATGGAACGGCATCTGGTTCGAGCTAAGAAACTGCTGATATGAATCGGGAAAACCCGAAACTGAAGGTGGGGTTGCATTTTGTGTTCCAACTGAGTTAGCCATTGGATTGAGTTGATTATTCGTCGCTTGAGCTCGAGATGGATCGCTGTCGGGAACAGGAGACATTGCGAAGGGAGGGAGAGGGAATCTCGGGCCCATATGAGCTGCTGCTGCTGCTGCTGCTGCAGCCGCTCCAGCTTGCATTGGCAAGTTTGAACCAGCAAGGAGATTATGAAATTGCATCATTGGTCTATTCATGCCCATTTCCATTCCCATCCCCATCCCCATCCCCATTCCCATCCCCATTGGCTGTGGCAAGTATTGCTGAACGCCCGGGAACATCATCGGCATCATTCCGCATCCCATCGACATCATCTGGGTTATAAACAGTCATTGCTGAAGTTATCTAGATGCATCAGCTTATAATGTTTAAGTGCTAGACATTGACAATAATGTTTACTTAATATGCCTTGTTGTATATGTATATGCAGAGAATTCACAATGAACATCTACCAATCTGAGACGTTGAAATGAAGCAGGCAGAATCGCTGCGAATATGTTTTATTTCCTATTCGCTCTACCATCCCTTTGTGAGATATCCCACATTGGTTGGAGTCGGGAACAAAGCATCCTTATAAGGGTGTGGAAACTTCTCCCTATCAAACGCGTTTTAAAAACCTTGAGGGAAAGCTCGAAAGGGAAAGTACAAAGAGGACGATATCTGCTAGCAGTGGGGTTGGGCCATTACAAATGGTATCAAAGTCAAACACCGGGCGATGTGCCAGTGAGGAGACTGAGCCCCAAAAGGGGGTGGACACAAGGCAGTGTGCCAGCATGGATGTTGGGCCCCGAATGGGGGTGGATTGGGGGTCCCACATCAATTGGAGAAGGGAACGAGTGCCAATGAGAACGCTGGGCCCCGAATGGGGGTGGATTGTGAGATCCCACATTGGCTGAGGAGGAGAACGAAACATTCTTTATAAGGGCACTAGAACGCTGGGCCTCGAAGGGGGTGGGTTGTAAGATCTCACATCGGTTGGAGAGGAGAACGAAACATTCTTTATAAGGGCACTAGGACACTAGGCCCCGAGGGGGAGGAGAATTGTGAGATCCCACATCGGATGGGGAGGAGAACGAAGGATTCTTTATAAGGGCACTGGGACGCTGGGCCCCAAAGGGGGGTGGATTGTGAGATCCCACGTCGGCTGGGGAGGATAATGAAACATGCTTCGTAAGGGCACTGGGACGCTGGGCCCCGAAAGGAAGTGGATTGTGAGATTGTCTAGGGAGGAAAACTAAGCATTCTTTACAAGGGCACCGAGACTTCGTGGATTGTGAGATCTCACATCAACTGGGGAGGAGAACTAAGCATTCTTTATAAGACTGTAGAAACCTCTCCCTAGCAAACGCGTTTTAAAAACCTTGGAGGGAAGTTCAACGAAGACAATCGGCCGTTACAGTTTTATTGCTCTAAATAGGAGACATTTCTGATTCATACATTTCCTTATACCAAAGTTAAGCTTATACTTGCATCTCTAAGGAAGAACTCAAAGCATGTACCTGCACTTGCAACTGAAGAGTCTTCAAGTACTCAATCGCTTCATCCAACATCGAAGCCTTATCAGTCTGAAAATCAGTAGGGAACTCAACTTAAGTTTGCACATTAGAAAGAAAGAAACATTCAACTGAAAACCACAACGAAGCTAAGCAACCAACCTTGTTGCATCGAGGTATGAGTTCCTGTAAAGCCTTCATCTTCTCGTTTATCCGATCCCGACGTCTCTGCAAGCAGAATTGCAATATTTCACTTCACATCCAAGAGGAAAACAACACTACCAAAAAGGAAACATTTGCTTGATCACAAGCATACAATAGTACTAATAAACTCAATCGCGCACCCTCTCCGAGAGGTTGTGAACCTCGGCAGCACGAGATCGCTTGGTCGATGTCGACCCCTGCATTTGCTTCTTCAGATCAGCAGATTCGTAGTCAACATCCTAATGAAAAAGAACATTAGCAAATCACCCAAGAACTGCAAAACAATACATTCAGCAACTATCTGTGGAGCTTTCAATGGCCACTGTTCAACCACGCATTTCAAACAGTTTGATTTGATGCAATTCTGTTTCATATGATCGTAGTGATTTTTCGTTAAGATACTGATGAAGTGTAACAGTCTTAGAAAAGGACTAAAGTTTTGTTTACATCGCTTTGGCACTCCGTGTCATCGAGAGCTCTTCCCTTTCGCTTCCGGTCATCGGCAGCAAGTTTCGGACAAGGGGGCTCGGCGCTGGCGCTAGAGTCGCCGGGAGACGAAGTAACAGTTATTTCACAAGTCGTCATCTCTTTCTCCCCAATGCCATCGCCACCGACCGACGAACCTCCGATTCCACAGTTGCCGCGAGCGGTCTCGTACCGCACATCACCACAACTCACCACCTCCACAAGCTTCCTCCTCACCATCTCCGAAGCCCTAGACTCCGGCCCCACAGACGGCGTGTCACAAGAATCAACCATCGTCGATTCCCGCACCATGAACTTCGAATTCAATGGCTCCGATTCGCCCGTTGCTTTGTTCCTCGAGAACTGCATAGAAGTCTGCGCTTCTGGAATCCGGCTAGGAGGAATCGGTGGCCGCGGTGTGAGAGTGACCGTCGCTGTTGTAGACGGTCGGAGCTCCGGTTGAGGATTGGCGCAAAGAGGAACAGAGATGGCGGGGAAGAGGAGGTCGGAGCAGAAATTATGATCCTCAACGAGAGGATAGTTAAGCCAAGCGGCCATTTCATCTTCTTGCATAAAGAGTTCATGAGGTTCCTCCAAATGAGCCGACGGCCGGATCTCTCTCACCGCCGCCTGATCTTGCGGAATCGAACCATCGAATTTGGACGGCGGAGATTTACGGACCGACCTCTGGTTCTGGCTATGTGTCACCACTTGACCGTTCTGCCATAGCAGCTCCACCACGTCATCATCCGGCCTACGAATTTCAAACTCTCAGTCCATAAAAACAAAATAAAAAACAAACCAACAAATAAATCTTCAAACAACGCTTACAGAGACGATTTTCTCGGCCTGGTTAAATTAGAGAATGTCGGGAGAGAGAAATCGTCGGCCATTTCAAAATCAGGAACGCAATGGTTCATCCTCAATCTTCCAACCATCAATTACCTGATGAAAACTAAAATCATAGAAACTTCAAGCTTCAATCGACTGAGAAGAAACTGAATCGAGACAGGAGGAGGAAGAAGAAGAAAGAGCCACTCACAGAAAAAAGAAAAGAACAATCCGCCATGGATGAACACCATGAAAATAAGAGATTAGATGATATCCAAAACCAAACTCGTCCTCAACAGTGAGCTTCGAAGTGAGCACAACAATGGCGTGTGTGAAAAGAAACTTCTAGAAAAATTGTGGATAGAAATGGAATCTTATCTTAACAGGTATTTGAGGAGATGGATTATGAAGAATTAAGGTTGAGGAAGAATGGGGAAGGCGGCTGGTCCTCCTCCGGCAGCAACAATGGCGGAAAAGCCAGAGATAAGGAAAGCGTTTGTAAAAATGGGAATAAAAAAGGGTAGGGAAGACGACCTCTATCCAATGCCCTCTCTCTTTCCCGATGTTTATGTTTTTTTCCTTCCTTTTTCCCTTTTTACCCTCCTAATTTTTTTTTATTTTTTAACTTTAAAATGCTAAAATTATTTTTGAATATTTTTTTATTTAATCATTTTATTTTCATTATTTAAACCAGACATCTTACTATTCTCATATTTAAATTCGAGAAAAACTATAACTAACTCTGAAACAGTAAGATCCCAACATAACGTTGACTTAGAATGGATAGTCGTCATTCAAACTTCTGTCTATTTGGAGATTCTGACATGACCAGTGAGTTCATATACAACAAAGTTGTATCATCTGTCAATCGTACCTATTTTCTATTTTGCATAAACAATGCCAATAATACACATAAATTCAATAAAGTGCGTAAATTTGGATCTCGATACAAAAACTCTGTTACGCATCGACGCTTCAAGAGAGAGAAATTTGAAAATTAAATCAAAACTTGAAATCACACCTACGATGGCCTCGAAATATCAAGTCATGTAGTATGAGATCTCACGTCAGTTGGAGATGGAAGCAGAGCAAGGTTTGAAAAACTTTGAGGGAAAACCCGAAAGAAAAAGTCGAAATATGACAATATCTACTAGCTGTGGGTTTGGGCTGTTACATGCATCGTCTTTATTGTTGTGAATAGTTTCATGTCTAATATGAAGTTCTTCATCAATATGTCGTTCTCGCATAAATAAAAGACAAAATGTCATTTTCTAGGGTTTCGTCTCATTAACTAGAGATAGGAAAATGAGCTTAGTCGTACACCATTAGTGTTCGTATAGATTTTTATTGATATCTCATAGTTTAATTGGCCTAAGTCAAATTAATTTACATTTATCTTCTCCGTGGATCAATAGGATTTTGAAAATTGTTAGCGTATCTCGAGCCTTATCTTCACGACTTGTACTCGAGATCTCTCAGCATTATTACTAGTTTTGTCGTAAGGATGAAGCATTCGTCACTGGAAATTACGCATCGAAACTCGATTTGTCGCTATACTCGCTAGTAGGTTCAACCTAGACCGCCTAAACCTAGGAATTTGTGTGTATTTAAATTTGTTAATTATGAAGATTAGCAGGTTAATTAAAAAAAATTAAAGATTGAGAATGCCACGTGGTGCGTTTAAATGGAAACGGACAATTAACGGTAAACCGTCACTAAAAGGATTAATTAAGAACCAATAAACATGCCTCCATGTCAGCAAATTAAAAATAAAAGCGAGAAGAAAAGGCTCTCCTTATCCCACGTCATTTCTAGGAGCGTATTAAACACGCGCCAATTATGAGGGGGGAAATGACAACTATTTTCTCCCACTAATTTGAGTGGACCAAAATAGATAAATTTTAATTTTTTTTAATTAAAGAGATAATTTTTTTATTTAAAAAAATAAATACTTTTTTTTTCATTGGAAATTGGTGGCCACAAAATTAGGAGTATAAGTAGACAAAATAGATAAGCTTATACCCTATCATTTTCAAATATGCCATCGCACTTATTACGATAATTAATAATTTACAAAATATATATATATGTATTGAGGCTCGACTCCTTTCTCAGGAGCCCTCGAACAAAGCGACATTTCAGTCACTTTTGACTAAACCTTCGAGGCTTACAAATGACTCTGATACCATGTTAAGAATCACGGATCTCCACAATAATATGATATTGTCTACTTTGAGCACAAACTCTCGTGACTGAAAAAGACTACGTATGAATGAGAATGATTCTCAAGATATAATAATTAAAAAATATTTAAAAGAATTAATGGTTATTATTTACCCGAGCCATAAGAACCAACTTATGGCTTTGAGCCTATGAAGCCTTTTTTGGATCATGTTCCCTAACCATGCTCTTAAGTGGACCTCCAAAGTCCAATCCATCTTTTCATGTTGATTTGGAATTCTAAAGCCTCAATCATTCGGTTCACGAGGAACTCCGCTTCGATGGATGTATACTCCATGACCCATGTACGTGTCGTGTTTTATAATTGAATAACATATACTACGTTACGTTTTATGCTATCATATATCCAAGAACCCAATCCGACCCAACTTGAACTTTTTTTTTATTTCATTAAAATTCATGACATCGTTTATAATAATAAAAAAAAATTCACGTATAATAGACATGTCATGTATGTAGTAACATCTCTATTTTATTAAGAAAAATAGGGTCACGAGGGGTTGGTGAGCGAGGTAATATGAGAAAGATATTGTTGTCGAATGATTGTCGATGGTGGGTCGATACATTTGGTTGTATCTCACATTTTTCCCCTTCTCTACATATTGTTTTGTCCCTCTTGTTTGTAGCATCTATTATTATGATCATCTTTTTTTTTAAATAAAAAATAAAATTAAGCCATGTGACACGTGTTGCTATTCTAGTGGCGGAAGGAATATATGTTTAGAGGAAAGATTAAGCTTGCCACGTGTCATCTCAACACACGTTTCGTCTCCTGATTGGACCGAAACTTAAAACTTGCTTTGTCATCTTTTTTATTTTTAGTGATTTATAATTATTTTTTCCAACTCGAAATACTATAAGTCTATTATTATCATTTAAACTTATTTAATTTAAGATTAAATGCTAAAAATTTAATTAATAAACTCAAAAATTAAAAAATTTATAGATAATATTGAATGTTCAATAAATTAAATATATTTTTTAACGTAATAAAATAACTAAAATAAATATATTTCATGTACGACTTTTTTTTAAATTAATTAAATATTAAAAAAAAATATTGCTGCAGTTGGAGTTCCCAGACAAAGGGGAGAGAGAGGGGTGGGATTAAATAGGTGGCAAGTGAAGGAAATGCCAAGTCAGCATTTGGGTATCCACGTGTACGTGATTACGTGTTGCCTATTTGGCTCTTTTTGGGAAACTTTTTGGGGTAAAGGAACTGCCTCCCTTTTGTACTTGAATTCAGACTCTGCCTTCTGTTAATTAAAATTTGTATTTTTTAATTTTAATAAATATTATATTGCATATTCTAGACATTTTTTTTAAACCCAACTCAATTATTTTAAGTAAATAAAAATGTATTTTTAAAAGTTAATTATAGTTGTTCGAATGCAGGTATATCGAACCCCAATAAAATGTTATTCGAGAAAGGGTAGGAGAATGCAAAAGATCGTGATCAAAGGAACTGTTAGTTGCATTGGAAGACCATTATCGCTTATAACAACTCAAGCTCACCATTAATAGATAGTGTTTGCTTTGGCTCATTACGTATCGTCGTCAGCCTCACGATTCTAAAACGCGTATGTTAGGGAGATGTTTCCACACCCTTGTAAAGAATGTTTCGTTCTCCTCTCCAACCGATGTGGGATCTCACAACTTCAAACATATTACTCTAGATTTTTCATAGACATTTTCTTTCGTTTATTGCAAACTCGGTACGCTCAATACATTATTTTCAAATTTGATTCAAGTGAGGTACTATGTACAAAGTGTAGTTATTTTTTGAAATTGTATATTTTCATTCTTCCACTTTAAAATGACATGTTGATGTATGTGGGTAACAAACCTGAGTCAATCTAGGGTTTTAGAAAGTCTGAGTCGTTACACAAGTATAAATGACGAACACAGCAACAATGAACACAGTAACAACACAAGTATAAATGTCTTATTTTAATCGAAACGGTACGATATAATAAGTTCATACATGGATATAATATTGATTTTGCAACACATTCAGAAATGAGACAATATAATAATGGTGTTCTTAACGAATCATAGGGTTAAGTAAGGTGAGGCTTTGATTTGTTTAAAGCAGCTAAGTTGTGGGTTTGAGAGGGTAATTTGACGCAGGTGGCTAACCCAATGACTTGAAGGAACTTAATGATATACCAACCAAAGTCAATCTGCCACCATTCATGCCCATGCCTCGCTGAATACTCGAACGCGTGGTGGTTGTTGTGCCATCCTTCTCCAAACGTTATCAAAGCTACCATCCTGAAACAAAAACATACAAATTTGATCAAATGTAACGATCAAAGTCCACCGCTAATCGATATTGTGCTCTTTGGACTTTCTGTTCTCCTGCCAACCCAACGTGGGATCTCACAATCCCACCCCCTTTAGGGTCCAGCGTATAAGGAATGTACTGTTCTCCTCTCCATCCGATGTGGATCTCGCAATCCACCTCCGTTGGGGTCCAATGTCCTTCGCTGACACTCGTTCCTTTCTTCAATCGATGTGGGACCCCCACCAAATCCACCCTATTCGAGGATCAGCCTCTTTGCTGGCACATCCCAGTATTGGCTTTGATACCATTTGTAATGATCCAAGCTCACCACTAGCACATATTGTCCTCTTTGAGCTTTCCCTTTCGTGATTTCTCTCAAGATTTTTAAAATGCATTTTCTAGGAAAAGATTTTCACACTCTTATAAAAAATGCTTCATTTTCCTCCCCAACAGAGGTGGGATCTCATACTTCTCAAGATTTTTAAAACGCGTTTGCTACAGAGAGGTTTCCACACCCACATAAAGAATGTTTCGTTCTCTTCTCCAAACAACATGTGATCTCGTAAAAAAGTTCTTCACGTGCAAATGGTAAAAAAGAGAGAAGAAAATTACCAATTGTTCTTCGATAAATCGCCCGTATTCCATGGTTGCTTTCCCCAGATATGGCATACTGAATTGACCATAGATGTTACGTGCAAGCTCAATACGAACCTCACGCACTATGAATAGTTCAATCAACACAAAACCCTAATCAATTTGGAGGTTAATCAATACTTATAATTATAATCAAACCATAGTTAGATTAATTATACCATTCCCCATATGACATAAGGGACTCCTCCAATAGCAAACAGCAACACTGCCAGAGCCAATGGATGAAGCCAATAGGTTTTATGCATAAACCTATAGAACCATTGTTTCTCCAAGTCTCTGACATTGTCTGGATTTGCATACTTTATAAAGAACATAAACTTGTTTCTTTCCACCTTTTCAAAGTTGTTAAAATACTTCGGACACACTTTTCTAGTTAAATTATACGAATCGAAAAACCACGTCATTTGACTAAACCAAAATCCGTATATCGGACTATGTGGGTCTCGTTCCGTATCGACGTATCGATGATGACACCTGTGTGTGCTCACCCAATTGATCGGATCACCCTAAAAAAACAACAAATGGTTATCAAACATGGTATTCGATAGAATATGATGCAGAGGTTGACAATGTCGAACCTGAATTGCATGAGCGGCACAATAAGCAAGAAAATACTCGAGCCATTTGGGAAGTTTGAAGGCTCGATGTGCAAGATTTCTATGATACGAAACACTAATGGCCATGCCGGTTAGATTTCCTAATATGATAGTAAGAAAGAAACAAGTCCAAGTGAAATAGAAGGGTGCCAAAATACAAAGTAGATGCAAGAGGAGAATGTAGGAAGCATTATTTCTATCGAGCTTCGTCCACCTTTTCCTCGTAAAGAGCATTGGAGGAGATTTCATCATGTTCTTTGGCTTTTTTGGTATTGTTTAGGCTTCATATATGTGTGTATTTATAGTTGTGAAGAACATACATTAACTTAGTTTATTGATCCCAAAATCTTCAACCATTTCCATTGCAACATTTATGAACTTGCAAGCACCAACACTATACACCCTTACTTATTTTCGGTTAAAGTTGGTTGAACGTAGTTCCTTATTTATTACCCACGTTGATTTTTTGGGTTAAATTATAAATTTAGTTTGTATTTGATATGTTCTTCAACTTTGTTCGATGTCTGTTTAGATCTTTTTAATGTTAGCATTAAATTGCTCTCAATCCCTAGAGACCTATAGTTGGATAAGTCTTTATTTGAATAAATCTTTTGTTGCTTGGTTTGAGGTTTGGAGTTAGTATCGTTGGAATGCCTCAGGGCTAAGTTGGATGGTTGGTTGCTGCATATGATCGATATGTGATTGATGTTATGTATGGTTGTGGGACCTCATGCATGTGTGATTGTTGAAATCATAAAATACTCGTATTTTGAGATTCCACATCAGTGGGGAGGAGAACGAAATACCTTTTATAAGGGTGTGGAAATCTCTCCCTAGCAGATGCGTTTTAAAAACTTTGAAGGGAAACTCGAAAGGAAAAGCACAAAGCGGACAATATCTGGTAGCAGTAGACTTGGGCCTTACATATATAGTTTGAGATTCTACATGCATGAAAGTGATGAATGTAGGATCGGTTTGTGTGAAAATAATACTCACTTATGTATGAAAATGATGCATACGCAAACAGGATTAGGAAGTATATATATATTTGATGATCCCTTAGTGAGTTTTGTGTGTATGAAAGTGATGTTCGTAGAACTATGTACATCTCGAGGTTTAGAAAAGAATTAGAATTCAATACTAAATTTTAGGGTGAATATCTAAAGCTCGGATCAAAAATACATCCTAGGTGACCCACGTTTATTACAAGACCATGATTTTTTTTATTAAGGAAAAAAAAACTGACAATGATCCATTTAATATCCGTTTCCTAAGTCGGTAACTGAACACATTAAGCCAAATTCAATGAATATGAAAATAATAATAATAATAATAATTGATGTCTTTATGGCCGTAAAAATAGTTAAAGATTATAGATTTAAATATGACAAATAAAAAATAAAAAAATTTAAATTAAAATTTTGAATGTTTCATTTACTTCTCCACTCAAATCTCACAGTTTCGATCATTACTGTTAAGGATATTTAGTAATAAATTATACTTTCCCGTATATATTATATTTGATATTTTATTATAAGGCAAATATCTAATATTTACCTTATTACTATAGATATCTTTCCATTTATTGTTATTTCCATTTATTACTATTTCCATATCCTTGTAATTTATTTGATTATAAATAAAATAACTTTCACACCATTTAGGTGCGGTGGATTAATCAAACATTCACAATTACCCTACATTTTTTCTAGACATTTTCTTTCATTTGTTTTGCAAAATTGATACACGGTTTATGGAGATTCGGGTGGGATACTCGATACAAAGTGCAGTTATTTTTTTGAAACATATGAGGTTGCCTGTGGCATATTTTTGTTCTTTCACTTCAAAATGACACCTTCATGTAAATAAGTAACAAACGAGAGTCGAACTAGAGTTTTAAAAAATCATGTCGTTACTTTTATTGGTGATTTTCATAAAAATTACTAATCATTAATTATTTTAGCGGTTGTTGTCAAACATACTAAGAATTTCGATCTATTTAGAACCAACACAATAAAAACACAAATATAAGTGTCTGATCCTAATCGAAACAGGTAGGGTACAATAAGTTCATATATTGATATAATATTGATTTTGCAACACATTCTGAAATGAGACAATATAATAATGGTGTTCTTAATGAATCATAGGGTTAAGTAAGGTGAGGTTTTGATTTGTTTAAGGCAGCCAGCTTCTGGGTTTGAGAGGGTAATTTGACGCAGGTGGCTAACCCAATGACTTGAAGGAACTTAATGACATACCAACCATAATCAATCTCCCACCATTCATGCCCATGCCTTGCTGAATACTCGAAGGCGTGGTGGTTGTTGTGCCATCCTTCTCCGAACGTTATCAAAGCTACCATCCTGAAAAAACGTACGAATTTGATCAGATGTAACGATTCAAACCTACCGCTAATAGATATTGTCCTCCTTGGACTTGCTGTTCTCCTACTAACTCGATGGGGGATCTCACAATCCACCCCCTTCAAGATCCAGCGTATAAAGAATGTTTTGTTCTCCTCTCTACTCGATGTGGGATCTCACAATCCACCTCCGTTGGGGTCGAGTGTCCTTCGCTGACACTCATTCCTTTCTCAAATCGATATGGGACCCCACCAAATCCACCCCCTTCGAGGATCATCCTCTTTGCTGGCACATCTCAGTATCTGGCTTTGATATCATTTGTAACGATACAAGCTCATCACTAGCACATATTGTCCTCTTTGGGCTTTCCCTTTTGGGCTTCCTCTTAACGTTTTTAAAATGCATTTGCTAGGAAGAGATTTCCACACTCTTATAAAAAAATGCTTTGTTTTCTTCCCCAACAGAGGTGAGATCTCACACTTCTCAAGATTTTTAAAACGCGTATGCTACAGAGAGGTTTCCACACCCACATAAAGAATGTTTCATTCTCCTCTCCAATCGATGCGGGATCTCATAAAAAAGTTCTTCACGTACAAATGGTAAAAAACAAGAGAAGAAAATTACCAATTGTTCCTCGATAAATCGCCCGTATTCCATGGTTGCGTTCCCCAAATATGGCAAACCGAATTGACCATAGATGTTATATGCAAGCTCAATACGAACCTCACGCACTATAAATAGTTCAATCAACACAAAACCCGAATCAATTTGGAGGTTAATCAATACTTATAATCATAATCAAACCATGCTTAGATTAATTATACCATTCCCCATATGACATAAGGAACTCCTCCAACAGCATACAGCAACCCTGCCAGAGCCAATGGATGAAGCCAATAGGTTTTACGCATAAACCTATAGAACCATTGTTTCTCCAAGTCCCTGACATTGTCTGGATATCCATGCTTCATGAAGAACATAAACATGTTTCTTTCCACCTTTTCAAAGTTCTTAAAATAGTTCGGACACACTTTTCTAGTCAAGTTATACGAATCAAAAAACCACGTCATTTGACTAAACCAAAATCCATATATCGGACTATGTGGGTCTCGTTCCGTATCGACGTATCGATGATGACACCTGTGTGTGCTCACCCAATCAATCGGATCACCCTAGAAAACAACAAATGGTTATCAAGCATAGTATTAGATAGAATATGATGTAGAGGTTGGCAATGTCGAACCTGAATTGCATGAGCAGCACAATAAGCAAGGGAATACTCGAGCCATTTGGGAAGTTTGAAGGCTCGATGTGCAAGGTTTCTATGATACGAAACACTAATGGCCATGCCGGTTAGATTGGCTAATATGATAGTAAGAAAGAAAGAAGTCCAAGTGAAATAGAAGGGTGCCAAAATACAAAGTAGATGCAAAAGGAGAAAGTAAGAAGCAACATTTCTATCGAATTTGGTCCATTTCTTCCTCGTAAAGAGCATTGGAGGAGATTGCACCATGTTTGGATGTTGTTTGGATGCTTCCATTAGAGGTGTTTTTTTTTTTGTTGTTCTTGATGCTATTGTATGTGTATTTATAGTTGTGAAGAACATAAATATGAAGTTATAATGCCATTTTTCAGAACATTTATGAATTGACATGCACCAAAACACTACACCCTTACTTTATTTCCTGCTAAAAGTGGTTGAACGGCCTCCCTAATTTATTACTCAAGTAACTTTTTTTTTTCTTTTTTACTTTTAAAGGTAGGTGGATTTTTTAAATGTGAAATTGATTTCTTATTGACTTTTTAACAGGGCGTGGAAACTTCTCTTTAATAGATGCGTTATAAAACTGTGAGAGTGACGACGATACATAAAGAGTTAAATCTGACAACATCTACTAGCGTTAGGCTTTAGTTGTTACAAATGTTATCAAAGTCAGACATTGAGCGGTGTGCCAGCGATGGCATCGGGCCCTAAGGAGGGGGGGGATTGTGAGATCTCACATTGGTTGAAGAGGGAAACGAAACATTACTTATAAAGGAGTGGAATCTCCCCCTAGATGACGCGTTTTAAAACTGTGAGGCTGACTGTGATACGTAATGGGCCAAAGCAGATAATATCTACTGATGGAGACAATATCATCTAATGGTGGGTCTGGACTTTGGTTGTTATAAATGTTATCAGAGTCAGACATCGAACGGTGTGCCAACGATGACATCGGGCCCTAAGAAGGTGAATTGTGAGATCTCACATTGGTTGGAGAGATGACGCATTTTAAAATCGTGAGGCTGACTGTGATATGTAATGGGTCATAGCAGATAATATCTACTAATGGAGACAATATCAGCTAGTAGTGGATATGGGCTTTGGTTGTTATAAATGTTATCAGAGTCAAACATCGGGCGGTGTGCCAACATGACGTCGGACCCTAAGGGGGTGGATTGTGAGATCTCACATTGGTTGGGGAGGAAAACGAAATATTACTTATAAAGGTGTGGAAATCTCCCCCTAAGATGACACATTTTAAAATCGTGAGGCTGACTATGATACATAATGGGTCAAAGCAGATAATATCTATCGATAGAGACAATATCGACTAATGGTGGGTCTGAGCTGTTACAAATGGTATCAGAGTCAAACATCGAGCAGTATGCGAGCGAAGACACTAGGCTAGTGGTGAACTTAGGTTGTTACGTAAATCTTCCATAACACACGATCCGAAGATTTAGTGTTAATATTGTGATTTTTGTTTATAGCTGGATTAAGTTAAATATAAGTGTAATGAGGAAATCAAATTATCCATTAGAATGTCTTAGTACTAGGTTATATGATTGGTTGTTGTACGATAGCGATGTGTTTTCCTGAAATAACAAGACATTATGTATGATAGTCATGTGTATTGTGAAAAACGTCTCGTGTAAGAAATATTTTGTATTGTATAATGTTTTCAACACGTCTACTAGACGTTTTTTTATAATATTTAATTTATGTTCTTTTATGTTCGAGGTTATACCAGACAAAATTAAAATCACTTTTAAATTTTAAGGGTATATTAAACAAAATTTTTAAAAAAAATAATACTATTGGATCACTAAATTTATAATTTAATTAAAAACAAAATCATATTCGTTTTTTTTTAAAATATATATATTATGTTTAAAAATTATTTTATTCTTTAAAAATTATTTATCTTTAACCATTATAATTTCAAATTTTCAAATTTTTTATTTTAAAAAACTGTGAAATGAATACAAAACAACGAATTTATTATTTATTTGGCGGCGGACAACCGTGGTGTCGGAAGGGCCATGACCCATACTATCATTAATTAAACAATTAATTATTACAATAAAAAAAATTTTAAAAAAATCATTTTCAACCATTTTTTATACACTTATTTATTCATTCACTAATTTTCAATTTGAATATATTTATCTCAAATTTATGAATAAAATAAATCTTAAAACAACCATTTTGTTGTTTCATTATTCATATTTTTTAATTAAATATGGGTGTTTTTTTTTAATTATATATATATATATATATATATATATATAGGATTGTTATAAAAATAAAATAAAATAATATATTAAGTTTACGAATGTCACGCTGTCGTAAAACAATTATAACAGTTACTCATTTAATATCACGTTAATGAGGTGCTAAGTCGGGTTATGTCCCAAAGCATTCCAACACGATTATATCAATAAAGATGACTGTTCCCACTTATATCTCGTAGATCTCTCGTTTTTCTTACCTGTGAATGATTATTTTGGAAGAAGAACGTATATCAAACTGGTTGAAATTTTTCCTCTACGAAAACAAGATTTTACACAACGAAGGTGACATGAACATACATATAATAGAGTTCGTTTGAATGTGGACCATCGAAAATACGTACCCTATAAATTAGCTTGTGATATTAATATTCATGAATTGATAGCTTCTCTCATTGTTTGCCAACTTGACCAAGGGTTCAATCAAGAGCTATATAGATATCATATCAACCTACCCATCTATAACCTATTGATTTAATGACTTCCCATTTAAATAGTCATATCACAGTCGAACTAATCGAACTAATGTGTTACTCAAGCTATAATATTCGTTACGACCAAGCTAGAGTAATGCACTAAATATATAACCAAGTTTGAAATCTCGGTTTCATGTCGTAATTAATACATTTAATAGAGCATGAAACCTCAACTACTTAGTTTGTTATACAAATCACGTGAGATCTCCATGTCGGTTGGAGAGAAAAACGAAGTATTTCTTACAAGGGTGTGAAAATCTCTCTGTGAGGTTGACACTGATACAAACGGACAATATCTACTAGAGGTGGGTTTAGGTTGTTACAAATGGTATTAGAGTCAGGCTCTAGACTATATACCAGAGGAAACGCTGGGCCTCTGTGAGGTCCCACATCTATTGGAGAGGAGAACGAAGCATTTAGCGGTGGGTTTGAGTTGTTACAAACATCAAATTCATGTCACAATCAAAATATTGTGTTTCTCAAGCTAAAATGTTCGTTTATGGGTCATGCTACATTAATCCTCTTAAACAAAAATTGGTAACCTCAACTCCTTAGTCATTTGACATCATTAATATAACATTGGATATAAAATCTATCATTATCTATAGCTTATTAATGACTTTAGCTAAATATTCATGCACATTAATATTTTCGAGGGTCACGCTACATTAATAAGGAGAATAAAATAGCTTATAATCTCGGCTCCTTAGTTCGAGATATACACTCTAACTCGAACGATTTGACATGTTAGTCTAAATTGTCAATTTAAATATTGTTTATGGGATGCTTAATTCATTCTCGTTATGACAACAATTTTAAGAAGTTTTGAGTCGTTAGTCCACATGTTACACATCTTCCATCGTAATAATGAGAAATAAGTATATGCATGTGAATTTGTCAAGTCGTTGTTCCGTGAATATTACTCACTTTAAGTTCAATCCTTTTGTTGGTAGATACGACATGTTCATACAGTCGAGTCTCTCAAACAGATCTCTTTGTAGCAATGGATAGGGATGGACCAGCTTCATGGGTTTGGTACTTTGGATATGGGCATGGTGGCTGATATGAGTTATGAATCTTTCGTTCAGCAGAGTAGCCATTAAATGAGATCTGGTAGCTAAATGAATGCTCAAATTGCTTGTAGTTTGAAATATACGTAAACTCACGGCTAACAGATATTGTCGCTTTGGTTTGTTATGTATCGCTATCAACCTTTCGATTTTAAAATGCATCTGTCAGGGAAGTTTTCACACTCATATAAAGAATGTTTTGTTCCCCTCTATCACCGATGTGGGTTCTCACAATCCACTCCCTTCGAGGCCCAGTAAAGAATGTTTTGTTCCCTTCTCCAACCGATGGAGATCTTATAATCCACCCTCCTTAGGGGTCCAACGTCCTTACTGGCACATAGTCCAATGACTGCCTTTGATACCATTTGAAATGACTCAAACCTGCTGCTAGCAGATATTGTCCACTTTAGCCTAGTACATATCGTCATCAGCCTCACGGTTTTAAAACCCTTGATAGGGAGAGGTTTCTACGCTTTTATAAGAAATGTTTTGTTCTCCTCTCCCACCAAGGTAAGATCTCAATCTTTAGAATGGTAATTTTGTGTCTTATTTATTGAGCTATATCAACAAGATACACCTTCTTTTTTTTTTCGATACTAAGCTCATTCTTTTAATCTGACATTCATTAATCCATTTCTTCATCTACTTCCATTATTTTCCCAATTCTCTCTCTTACATCAATTTTAGGTTTGACCATATGTTTCTCTTTCTTTGCATTAATGTTCTTCTTCCTTCTCTTACAAGATCTTAATTTTATTTAAGATAATTCAAATTAAATCTCTAAAATATTTGTGTTTAATATTGTATATAAGAGGTAAAGAACGCACCTCCAAACCATGCTCACCCTAGTCCCTTCTTAGAGGTGTCGCTATATATTACGAATCCTCCTGCGCTCTCTAGTATTGTGAGTATTGGAGCCGACACTGACCTCTATTTTAAATCATAAAAACTTCCCTCACATGTACCGCTCCAAACAAATGGCATACCCTTCTTCGTTTACTGTGTAAGAGGCTAAGCTATTCTAGCAAAGTCTTGAACGAACTATCAATAGTATCCTACTAACCCTAGAAAACTGCACACCTCAATAACTGTGATTGGGCAGATCCCACTTAGCAATTGCTTCAATCTTGGTGGGGTTTACTGTGATACCATCTTTTGACACCATGTGTCCTAAAAACGAGACTTGTCATAGCCAAAATTCACATTTGTCTCACAAGAAGACCTAGTTATCTATCTCAAGTCTCAAAGTGTGTGCATGCACCTAATTTTCTATTTTTCAGGTCACTTCATCCCGTTTCACAATCGAACTTATGCATATCAACCAATATCATATCCGTGCATCCAACGCTAAAATACACTTGGTATTGTTCAAATGAAGTTTAAAGCTTGTTTCAAACAAATGACAACACTTGCTACAAAACACACTCAAAAAACAAAACACAAAAATAGTTTTTCACACTTGGAAAACAATAATGTTCTTCACAGAAACTTGGTTTTGTGTGTCAGAGTAATACCCTTCTTCTATGGGTTCTTTTTTCTTTAACCTTGTGTTCATCTTTAAGTTCAGCAGTTGAAGCTGTCACGATGTATTACTGCGCTGTAGGATTTGAACAAGGGACCATAAGATATCCATTCTGTGTATGTTTCTGTTATTCTCCCCCTGCAATGGTTCAAAACCAGACATCAAACACAATGATTTGGCAAGTACGATGAACATGAGCTAGCAGCTAGCTTCCTTTAGCTTCCCTTACCTCAACCACAAAACAAATCCATGTCTTGTCGCCATGAGCTTCCGTTATGCCTTTGAGTATTGTGAGTCCCAAGCTTCTAATGGCCTCGGCTATCTCCAAAAAGTGGCTGCATTCTTCACACAACATCTGCATAGAGAGGTGTGTCGCTTTTTCATTGAATCAAATGAATGAATTAAAGTTGAAGAAACCACAAAATTTTTATATCATACCTCTACAAGAATCTGTCCATTCTTGTTGAGATTCTCCACAATGATCGAACAAACTTTAAGTTGACCACCCACCTCAACAGCCCAGCTTGAACCCTGGTCAGTATTTGAGGTTCCCATCCTGCCATTTTCCTTCTGATGCAGCTATAAATACATAACATGTTAGACGAAGACAATCGTGTTCATGACTGCAACATAAAAACGTTACACAAGTGCAAACAATTTGAAAGTCTAAGCTTGCTATCACAAGGGACTTGACGTGAGATCCCACATTGGTTGGGTAGGAGAACGAAGCATTCCATAGAAGGGTGTGGAAACCTCTTCCTAGCAGACGTGTTTAAAAAACATTGAGGGGAAGCCCGAAAGGGAAAGTGGGTTTAGGCCATTACAAATGGTATTAGAGCTAGACACCAAGCGATGTGTCAATGAGAAGGCTGAGCCCTGAAGGGGGTGGATTGATGGGTCCCACATCGATTGGAGAAGGGAACGAGTGCCAGCGAGGATGCTAAGCCCCGGGGGAGTGGATTGTGAGATCCCACAACGTTTGGGTAGGAGAACAAAGCATACCATAGAAGGGTGTGGAAACCTCTTCCTAACAGACGCGTTTAAAAAACATTGAGGGGAAGCCCAGAAGGGAAAGCCCAAAGAAGACAATATCGGTTAGCGGTGAGTTTGGGCTGTTACAAATGGTATCAGAGCTAGACACCAAGCGACGTGCCAGTGAGGAGGTTGAGCCTTGAAGGGAGTGGACACGAGACAGTGTGCCACCAAGGACGTTGGGCCCCAAAAGGGGGTGGATTGAGGGGTCCCACATCGATTGGAGAAGGGAACGAGTGCCAGCAAGGATACTAGGCCCCGAGGGGGGTGGATTGTGAGATCCCACAACGGTTAGGTAGGAGAACGAAGCATTCCTCATAAGGGTGTGGAAACCTCTCTTTTATTGGCTAATAGGCATGCCATCGGCTTTTGCTCGGGCAAAATTAGCACAATAACGAAAAAGGTATCCTAATCATGTAGAAAAGATAAATAAGTTTCTTGTTAGGGTTGGGTTTCTAAGGCATTACCTTCATGTTGGCACATTTATTTAGCTTGTCAACATGCTTGGTGATGCCTTGCAAGAATAACATGTGCTTGATTGTGCGCTCCAGCAATGAATCAATACTACACTGCAATACAAGCAAGAAGCTTTCAGTGGATGAACCAAAAAAGCTATTTCCATCAAAAGGGAAAAATGGATGAATGGCTTCTCCAGACTTACTTTTGCTCCATTTGGTACGAGCTCCCGAAGTTCTTTGATCCGGTCCTGTATCAATTGTCTGTCCCTCGGCCTAGGCCTACAACTCTCACCTGGCCTAGCCCTTCTTTTACTGTTCTTCCCCGGTTCCGAAGACTTCTCCAACCGCTCACTGCCAGTACCAGAATAGGTCGACGAAAACCCTTTTGGGGACATCACCCCACATATTCCAGATGAGCTTAAAGAGTTTGGCATGTCCTCTCCAATAAAAGATGTTCGACTTTGACCCATAGAGTATCCTTCTGAACAAGCAGATGTTGTAACGTTCGTGGAAGGCTCGGGAATTCGTTCTGATGTTAACCGAGACTGTCCAGACTTGCATAGAGACGTGTCGCTTTTAACATCAGAACCACTGTAACAAACATCAGCCACTACTGCTTCTAACAGATGCTCCATCGGTGAATCAGATGTCAACTGGCTGCTACTCATTCCCTCAGATAAATTGGAAGCTCTACCACCAAAAACGTACTCGGTTTGCCAATCAAGATGAAGGGCATCTTTTAGAAAAGCAGGACCGAGTACTTCGTGCAGCTCGTAACCAGCAGGGAACTTCAACGATGCGTTTGATGGACACCCATCTTGCGATGCTTCGACATCATTTTGCAAGTACATTTCTGTAGGATTGGTTCGGCTCAACATGGCATTGTGATTCACAGGGAAGCATGCATCATTTGTTATGTCCATGGCAGAGTTTTGTGATGGTGCATTGCATTTTTGTTTCAAATCTACTGCCATATCTTTGTATCCACTAGGCACCCCTCCACATATCCTGTCATCGAGAAACCTCGCTTTTGATTTAAAACTCTCCACATTGATAGCATCCGGCTGTGTTCTTAGAGATTCGTTGCCCCCAGATCCCGACAACTCTATCCCGACGTTCTTGCTGACACTTTCATCTTCACTTTTCTGTACAAGAAGTAACTTAATAAAAGAAAGATCCCAAGTTTTATCATCATTAGCGAAGAAAAGTACGATATAGAAAGAGAGTTACCATGTATCCCGAACTCTTACAAGAAGGCATTGGCTCGATATGCCCTGCTGAAGACTCCTGAAGAGTTAGGAAGACGTTTCGGATGTGAGCCACAACGTTGACATCCTCAGTGACCTAAATCCAATACGACAACGAACACGGAACAATAAACTAGAGTTAGATGACATTCACATTTAAGAAAGCCATGAACTGAATGTTTATAAGATATCTCTGCAGTGATCCATGCAAGCTAAATCAAGTATTCTCTCCAGGTAGATTAAGTAATTGTTTTCCGATGAAACAATTTTATAAACAAGTAGAGAAGTTACAAAAGGGTGATTAGGAACCCGATGCCCATCCTGCCCTAAATCTAGACGTCGAGCTTAGAAATTGGTATCTTAGTCACATATCGATAATATTACAAAAACAAAAACTGTAACAACCCAAGCCCACCCCTAGTGTCCGCTTTGGTCCATTACGTATTGCCGTCAGCGGTTAGGGAGAGGTTTCCACACACTTATAAGGAATGTTTCCTTCTCCTCTCCAACCAACGTGGGATCTCACAATCCACCCCCCTTGGGGCACAGCGTTCTCGCTGGCACATTACTCGATGTCTGGCTCTGATACTATTTGTAACAGTCAAAATCGATGTGGGATCTCACAATTCACCTCCCTTGAGGACCAGCATCCTCGGCACACTGCTCGATATTGGCTCTGATACCAATTGTAACAGCTCAAGCCCACCGCTAGCAGATATTGTCCACTTTGGCCTGTTACATATCGTTGTCAACCTCATGGTTTTAAAATGCGTCTGTTGAGGAGAGGTTTCCTATAACGACCGAGACCCACCACTAGCAGATATTGTCCTCTTTGGGCTTTCCCTTTTCGGGCTTCCCCTCAAGGGTTTAAAACGCGTCTGCAGGCTTCCACTCAAGGGTTTTAAAACACATCCGCGGGCTTCCCCTCAAGGGTTTAAAACGCGTCTGCAGGCTTTCCCTCAGGGTTTAAAACGCACTTACTAGAGAGAGGTTTCCACACCCTTATAAAGAGTGTTTTGTTCTCCTCCCCAACCGATGTGGAATATCACGTTTCCACACGAATATTTCTTTTTCCACCCCAACTGACGTGGGATCTCACAAAAACACTCTATTACAAGAAGCCAAAAGGCAATAATAAGACACATGAATCCAAAACCAACCAGTGGCCCAGAGCACAGTTTTAAAACGTATCATCGTCATCATCAGCCTCACAGTTTTAAAACGTGTCTGTTAGGGAGAGGTTTCCACACCCTAAACGAATGTTTCGTTCTCATCTCCAACCAATGTGAGATCTCACAAAAACACACTATTATAAAATGGCAGTGAATAAAAGAAATTATCAAAATCTTCCTTGGATATCCAAAAAGCACACCACTCCATCAGTGCATATGAAGCCCAAAAAAAATGTTCTAGTTCAGCAAGGATCATAATTCACAAGCTTTCACAATCTACCAGATGGAAGAGGCTCTTACTTTATCTAAAGATCCAAGCTGTAAGACCCCGTGCGGAACAACTGCTACAACAACAATAGTCTACAAAGCGTATAAATAAAAATTCAGTAATCAATACAAAAAACAATTGACGAGCGAGAGAGAACGGTTCCCATACCTTAATGCCAGCTAAAAATTGCGTTTGCCAACCATCGCAGTACTATTAAGAAATGATCAGACAATGAGTAACAAAACACAACCCGAAATAGTCGAAAAACAAGCATTAATCATATACCTGAAACGATCAGATAAACTTCAGTAACTTATATTATTGCAGAACAGGAAAGAATAGCACCTCAAGTGTTGAAGAGATATTCGGTATTTGCTCATCTGCTGCAGTAATCCATTGATGTTTTCCAGTAACTGCTACCTGTCCAACAATCCTGCAAAAGGAGATAACAATTACAACAAGGTGAAGCCAATTAGAACCCATCATACAATAGCCATATAGAATGCATTATGCTAAGATTTTTACCCTTCCCCAAGAGAATATACATGATAAGACATCTTTGCAACAGCTAATCCAAGAGGGTCGTGTGAATAATGTCCATCGTGAAATTTCTCGACCGTTTTTCTGTAAAACTTGCTCGTCGAGGGTTCATATTGTTCAGAATTGTCATAGTAGCCATCCTCCCAAGTCAGCATCCTGAGTTCAACATTCATTTAAAAGATAATAGATCAAACTTATATATCAACTACATGCACGTTGGGATATGGAGCCTGCTACTAGTAGATAGTAAACGACTATTTATGGTAAAAGACCGGAATATATACGGTAGATATCTATACATACTAGGTGATTATATCTGGTAAAGTTATATATAGGAAACTGAAACCATATATATACTCCTTTCTCTCTTCTCGATATTCACTTTGTACATACATCAAGATCTTCCTTGCATTTTCTCTCTCTTGTTCTTTGTGTTCATCTAGATCAAATGTGTGCGTTGTTGTGTTATCCTAACAGTGGAGATTTAGACTTATGATCTTTTAGTCGAAGTTACAATAACGTCTTAACCATCCAAGAATCATACTATGAAAACAAGTATTTTCTTTCACATCATCCTAAAATCTGCCTTACAAACAAGAAAGAACAAAAGGGTTCGTCGTATAAATCCTCAAAAAGCAAGAAACCGAAAGGAAAATGACTTACATTCGAGCTCGATGCTTAAGTTTCCAAAAGACAGCATACTTCCACTCCGAGTTGAAACAAAAGCTTTTGAGTATTTGGTGCAAATCAGCAGTACCCATCTCTGACTGAAAAACTTTGTCAAACGCCCTCTAAAAAGACTACCCTACAGAACAGGGCTTGCCCCTAAAATCACCTTGAAAAAAACCCAACTCTAAACACCTTGAAAACAAAATCCCCCAATTTTCCTAGCTTCCCCTGTATGAGCCTCTACCAGCCTGCTTTATCCTCAATCCTGCTCGCCGTTTTATTGGCGGTCCAATTGCTGGTGATAGCAGAGGATCAGTTCCCATCCCCCTGAACTCAACAATTCAACACAAATAAGATGGTATCAGCAAATTTCAGCACATATCGCATAGCTTCTAACGCAGTGGACTCCATTAGAGTAGGTATAAGTAAAACACTCCATTAAGAACAAGAACAGCAACAGTAAGAGCTCTTTTTCTCGCAGACCCACCACAGATCACTCGAACAAGGGCAAGATTAAACCCTAAATTATGTCGGACGACATGGATGAACTTACGAAATCGTCATAGAAACAAAAACAGAACAACGAAACAAGAAAAGGGCGATTTCAAGGCTCAAATAAGAGCCGAAAACCAAAACCCAAGAACCAAAAAACGTCAAAGAGAAAGAAAAAGAGAAAGAGGGTTGGATTTTAACAAGCCCCTTTACAGAACGAAACAGATTTGAAGCTTTTTGACCGAAAGAAACGACGAGAATCACAGAGAAATTCAACGCCCTGATCTACATTTTCTTGCATATTCTTTCCTTTTCTTGTTTTGACTCCGAATTTCACAGAGGGAGACGGAAAAAGGCTGAAATGCGAGAGAGAGAGAAAGAGGGGTTTTGTATTGAGTTTTGTTCGCTTTTTCCTGAATTTGTGAGGGCAAAATAACAGAACAGAACAGAACAGAACAGAAACGCACTCACAAAGCCACAGCAACGGATGGTGGGAGAACTTGAAAAACCAACGCCTTTAATACAACCGGACGGCTCATTTTAGCATTGCCGGGGAACTGGGGGCTGCTCAGTCGTTGTATTCACCCGTCTTATTCTTCCAGCGCACGCTAGATGGTGATTCCTTTTTAGTGGGGTGTCTTTGTAATATCTTTTGCAATAGATGGCGAAAAAAAAACTATTACAGCAATTCTTCTACGTTAGATGACCTCTTAAAATAAACTTTTAATACAAAAAATGTCAAAAAAAAACATGTCAGAATTATGTTGGTCTGTGAAAATAATTTATAAAAAAAATGTAAATATATTTTTGGTGGGGGTACATTCACCTTGTGTGTAAGTGTCAAAAATAAAAGTGGCAAACAAGATGATGTTTATGGAAAGAAAATGCTCCCTTGAAGAAGAAAAAAAAAACCTTTTTCTTTTGTTGGACAAAGGGCATATGAATGCTCGTTTGACGTCTTTTTCAACCATGATTTTATAGTTTATAAAAGTTGTCGTGATTCCATTGTTAACATGGTGTACTTTTTTTTTCGGTAGCTCAATCATAAAAAGTTCATAGTTAAGCGTGTTTTAGTTCGAGCAAATCTGTTGGACAACCTTATAAAAATTTCACTAAGGTTTATATGGATGAGAATAAAACATGCTGAAATAAGTCATGTTACAAGAGAATGTCGAAGTCATCATGTGTTATTTTTTTTTAAGGTTTTTATTTTAGCTCGATGTTGTAGTTATTTCAACAATGTTGGATGGGCCGACATCGTTTTGGGAATCCCATGATGTGTGTTTTAAGAATGGGTGATATTGTGGGATTTTTGCTATTCATTTCCAATCATTTTTTTTATTTTTTATTTTTTATTTAATTTTGTTTGTTCCCTTCTGGGAGAGGAAGTGATTATAGGGAAAAAGAAAATCTACTTTTTGTCATGAATAATTAGGAACAAAACAAAATAATGTCAAAAAAGGAATGCCTTTTTCAAGAATAAAAGAAAATTCAAAAAAGTTAATGTATGATTTCATCGAGCTGTTATTGTACTCGGTTCTTTTAAAAAAAAAAATTGTTCTATTGGTACGAGGTCTGTTGGGAAGCTCAAAAGTAAAGCCACGAGAGATTATCATACCATTGTGAGATCGTGATTCCTAACATGGTATCAAAGTCATGCCTTGAACTTAGTCATGTCAATAGAATCCTCAAATGTCGAACAAAGAATGTACTTTGTTCGAGAGCTTAAGATAAGGAATCGAGCCTCGATTAAAGGGAGGTTATTCGAGAGCTCCATAGGCCTCAAGGAGGCTCTATAGTGTATTTTGTTCGAGAGGAGGATTGTTTCATCAGTACGAGGCCTTTTAGAGAAGGCACGAGAGTTTATGATCAAAATAAATAATATCATACTATTGTAGAGAGTTGTTAATACTGTTCAGAAAAAGAAACCAAATGATAAGAAAGATAAGTAATTGAAAATCTGATGCTATCAATTGCGCCTAAAAAAATACTCAATTTGTCCAAAGTGATTTCATTTACAATCATTGCATTTTCTTTTTTCATCGATTTTAATACCTAATTTATTCCTCAATTTTCACCATTTTTTTTTTTTTTTGTAATTTTTGTAAGTTTTAGCACTTGAAACGGACTAAAAAGATCACTCGATGCATATTTCTTTTTGTTTTCACTTAGATTGTGAGGATAATTTTCATTCTTAGAAACGAGAATTAGGTAACCTGACCATGTTGCAAGTGAATATCAAGGTCGGGTCAGTATATTGTCAAATCCAAATTTGAGTCTAGGCGCGAGTCATCAAAAAAATAGGTCAAATTATCAATTTTTATGTCGGTGCACATTGCTAAATAAAATTTATAAAACTCTAGTAATATTAATATTATTATAACCGAGATAAAGATACACAATTTACTAAAAGGTCAAAGGTTCGAATCTTTAGATTCGGTAGCTTAAATTTTCACTAACACGTAATCTACCAGACAGAGTCGTAAGTCTTGATACTCATGAATGCAACTTTGATATCTCTCTCCAATGGTCATTCGGTCAATTTCGATATCAATTATATGTCAAAATGGAAGACCTATTTGAAAATCAAACTTTCCATAATGCATATTTGTGACATTAGTGGCCATACCTCCAAAATAGTATCAGTCTCTTCTCTAGTACTCTCGATATTTTAATATATTCAATTATTATTTCAAGAGTTGATGGTTCGATCCTCCTTGTATAATTGTTGTATACTCAATGCCAAGAAATAATTTTTTCACGTAAGTGCAAAAAAACCACTCCATTTCGGAACCGCTCTAGAACACAACGAAATGCGCTAGTTTCGCAAAATTCAGTTCCCAACCATCGAGTTGGGGCATTTCCCACCACAATGTCAAGAAATTATTTTTTTTCGCATAAGTGGGAAAAAAACCGCTCCATTTCGAAACTGCCCTAGAACACAAGCAAAAACGCGTCAGTTTCACGTTTTGAAATTTAAAAAAGTTTCTAATAAGTTGTTAAATTTTCAATTTTATATCTAATAACGTTAGAATTTTCACTTTTGTATCTAATAATTATTATTTTATTGAAAACAAAGTTTTCTATAATTTTTATTATTAGAAAAATTATATTAAGATATTTCAAAGTAAATTCATTTAAAAATGTTTTTTTTTTTTAATTTTTATGGAAACAAAACTTTATTATCTATAATTTGAAAATTAATCTAAATTTTACCAAATATATATATATATATATATATTTAAGTATACAACCCTAGCAGTAGCTGTTTTTCGTTTCCCTCTAATTTCCCTCCGAGCATTAAGCATTAGCCAGGCGGAGTTCGTAGCTATGGTGGAACTCCAAGATGAGCTCCTTCAAGTCTTCGTCTCTCTAACCCGGCGGAACTCTAAGCTCGTTGACGGCGCTACAACATTGATCGTGCTCCACCTCCATCCCTTCCGGTACTGTTTCTACTCTCCTCATCTTTCGAATTTCATCCGCCATTGCTACTAGTAGAAATCGATTCAACTCTTTAACGGCGAATTCTTTCAATCCAAATGGTTCCCAAGACTGTAGCCTCCGCTATTTCTTCCTCTCTTTCGCCAGCTCCGTCGAAAGGCAAGCTCTCGTCTCTGTTTACTCGCCCACCAATAATTGCATCTTCAAATCCCCAAAATCCATCTCCAATTCCTGCCGAATCCCCGCCTATCATCTCGAAACCGCCAAATTCGAATGTTTCACCGGAAGTTTCGCTGGAAAAGTCAACCACAGAGATTTCGTTTCATGGACGGCTTCGGACGTTCCTTCAGAATTGCAAGACGGGTAATTTTACCGTATCAGAAGCATTGCAATTTTTTGACCTAATGATGCTTGCGAATCCTACCCCTGCGATGTCTTCATTCAATCTTTTACTTGGTGGACTTGCTAAGACTAAGCACTACTCTGAGGTTTTGAAGCTGTATTATAGAATGAGCTTAGCCGGACTTTTGCCTAATTACATAACGCTTAATATTTTGCTTAATTGCCTTTGTAATGTGAATCGGATTAGCGAAGGTCTAGCAGCCATGGCGGGGATTATAAGGAGAGGTTTTATTCCCAATATAGTGACATATACGTCCCTGATTAAGGGCTTGTGTATGGAGCATAGGATTAGTGAAGCTACGCGGCTGTTTATGAGAATGCAAAAGTTGGGTTGTAGGCCAAATGTGATTACTTATGGGACTTTAATCAAGGGACTTTGTCAAACGGGTAATACTAACATTGCACTTAAGTTGCACGAGGAAATGCTCAATGGGACTGGTCGATACGGCATTAGTTGTAAGCCTAACGTTATTTCTTATAGTACCATTATTGATGGGCTCTGTAAAGATGGGCGGGAAGACAAGGCAAGGGAACTTTTTGAGGAAATGAAAGCTCGGAGAATGCTTCCAGATGTGATTTCTTACAGCTCTTTGATTCATGGATTTTGCAATGGTGGAAAGTGGGAGGAGGCTAAATGTCTGTTCAATGAGATGGTGGATCTTGGTATTCAACCAAATGCTGTCACATTTAACGTCTTGATGGATATACTTTGCAAGGCAGGAAAGGTTATCGAGGCCAACGAGTTGCTAGAGGTGATGATTCAGAGAGGTAATGTTCCTGATTTGTTTACTTATAATACATTGATGGATGGGTTCTGTTTGGTTAGTGATCTAGACAGTGCAAGGGAACTGTTCCTTAGTATGCCAAGTAAGGGGTGTGAACCTAATGTGATTAGCTACAATGTGCTAATCAATGGGTATTGCAAAAATTGGAAGGTGGAAGAAGCAATGAAGATTTACAATGAAATGCTTCAAGTGGGCATTAAACCATCTATGATAACATATAATGCCTTGCTAACGGGTCTTTTTCAGGCCGGGAAGGTTAATGATGCAAAGAAAATATTTGGTGTCATTCAAGCTCATGGTTTGGTGCCGAGTTCAAGTACATTGAGTATCTTTGTAGATGGGCTGTGTAAGAACGATTGTTTGTTAGAAGCAATGGAAATTTTTAACGAGCTTTCATACAACTTGAAATTGGACATTGATATCTTTAATTGTCTTATCGATGGCCTATGTAAAGCAGGGAAACTTGAAACAGCTTGGGAGTTCTTCGACAAAATTTCCCGTGAAGGGCTTCTGCCAAATGTTGTGACCTATTCCATTCTAATCCATGGGTGTTGTAAAGAAGGACAAGTAGAAAAGGCAAATGATTTATTTCGAAAGATGGAAGAAAATGGTTGTACGCCCAATGTAATTACCTACAACACACTTCTCCGTGGTTTCTACAAAAGTAATAAACGAGAGGAAGTGGTTGAGCTTCTTCATAGGATGGTTAAGAAAAATGTGGTGCCAGATGCTTCAACCTGCACCATAGTCTTAGACATGCTTTCCAAAGACGAAAAGTATAGGGGATGTTTGAACTTGCTTCCAACGTTTCCTGTCCAAGAGTATCGAGGTTGATGACAACAATTCAGAAATATCTATCGACTGATAAGGGATTATGGCTTGAAATTTCAGATAAGCTTGATAATCAGAGCGTAACGTTTGGAAATTCGAAGCTCTGTTGGTTTCCCTTGTTGCATTGATGTGTAGCAGCTACCCATAAGTTGAGCAAATTTTGAGTTCTCATGATGAACTTGCTTTGACTTCTGCCTCATGCATACATGTCTAACCCCAGCCAGGTGTTCTTGGCTGTAAGCAAGGTTCATTATTCTACTAGATCTCTCATTCATAATAGTCTAAAGGCAAAGCCACCTTAAGGTCTTTGATCATCACAAGTTTGAAGAGACTACTTTTACTGAGTTAGATATATAGTTGTGAAGCCAACTTCTTATGGGTTCGAACGTTTTGGCTGCCGACTTAAGATGTTGAATATCTCGTAACTTTGTTAGACTCCTATAACTATAAGCTCGAGTGGAGGAACATTAATGTCATGTTCAATGTCTACAACTCGCAGTCGTGCTCTTTTGCTTTAGGTTCTAGAAGTCTCGAAATCAATCCATTCAGATAGAAACTTGGAGTTAAGAGCACCTGGTTTAAAAAGAAAAGCTTCAATCAATCAACAATCACACAAGGAAAAGATTCAGGGTGAAGACAGAAAACAGAATGACCCAGCAACTTCTTCCCCTCAGGTATAATAAGGGTCACAGGAGCTCTATTTCCATTATCCTTTGACATACTGACATATAATGAAAGATTTTTTGAACATATTGCCTAATGGGTAAATTCTGTGGCCATGATTTGAGCCTTTCATTCAGATTATCTGCAAATATTCAGTTCAGCACGTGTACTGCTTCACTAGAACATGGCCTCTTTTGTTTTCTACTCTCTGTTCCTTGATATGAAAGAGTGGAGAATATTTCCTCTGTTCTTAATGATCTAACAATTTAGGTTCAAATTTAGATCTTATGAACTTCTATAAGATCTGTTTGTCTCTGAATTTTTTTTAATAATCATTTTGATTTTTATGATAGGTAAATAACGTCGAAGCCCGAAGGTATATTAACGGGTTGATGTGACCAAGAGCTCGCATTGAAGCTATATAGAAGGTTGAAGGTAGCAGGTAATATGAGGTATGTAAGGTATATATTAAATTGTTTTAAATTTATATGATTTAAATTACAATATTGTGTTAAATCTAGATGTTTTTATATTTTGATAGGAAAAAATCATTGCTATAAAAAAAAATGGAAATTTTAAAAATTCAAAAACTAAAATTAATATATTTTTTAATCTTATTTATGAAATTTAATGTTTTTATTATATGAAATCTGTATTTTATAAAAATAGTGATAATTATATGAATGTGGACATAAATTATTATATATAAAAAAGATACCATTTATGTAACAAGGGTTGATTAGATATAAAGGCAAAATTGTTCCCATAAATAAAAACAAAAACTTAATACTATAATTTTAATTTAATTAGACTAAGGAGATAATACATGATTGACTTTTGACCATAATGAATTAAAATTCAATCTTTGTTTCATAGGCTTTCACTTCTTTTTAGAAATAGCATTTTTTTATGACCAAATTGGACATAATAATACCAAATCCAATTAATAATAACAATATGAGAAAAGACAAAATGGCCTCAAAATTCAACCATAAATAATTGTTTTAAGTAGACATAGATCAAACAAAAATCTTTCACAATCTATTTTATAACTATTTTATTCTTACAAAACTATATTTATTTTGTGTGTTTTTAATAAAGAAATATTCTTGAATCCAACTTTGCCCCTATTGTAAATTCACAACAATTAAAGGGTATTTTTGGTATGTGTTTACGACTTTCCTAATTAGATGATAGTCAAAAATAAAATTTTGTTCTCAAAATAAACAGTAAATAAATAAATAAATGAGGGGTAAAATTGGGAATATGAAGTGAATCCATCCCATTTTACAAAATAAAAACATTAGGAAAAGACTAATATAGTCAACGGTTTAGGGACCCATTGGGTCCCACGCACTGTCAGTCAGTCACCGACTACCAATGCACTGTGATTTTCTCTTCTCCTCACCCATTGCGTAAGTTAGCAAATGCTATTTTTTTAAGCTAAATAAATAAATAGAAAAGGCAAAAAGTTCTTTTTTTTTTTTAAAAAAAAAGCGCAACAGTCAAAACTGCACTTTGAGCTACGTGTCAGCCCTTTAAAGCTGCAAGTATTACACGTGGCATATTCTGATTGGTTTGCTTTTACAAATTGCTACTCTCTTCATTTCCTCGTGCCCAAATTGTGGGCCCCACTCTTGGTAGGCGTTTCCAGTATTTTTTTTTTTTTAAATCATTTTTATATAAAAAGTATTATTATTATTTAATCAACTCATTATTAATTTGGTTAAATACTTAAAATTATAATTTATATTTATATTTAAAAAAGATAGAATCATTTTAATCATTTTAAATTTACTAAACCCTAATTTAAAAACATATTAAATACAAAATTAAAATATAAATATTAATTTATATAAAATAGTGTAAATGGTGGGGCCCACGTGGAAATCCGAGACAAAGACGGCAGTTTCATTTCTCCCCTTCCTGTTTCGTCTTCCTCATCCATCTGCTTCTCATCATTTCAATCAATTTTTCCCAAAAATTCTCCATTTCTTCCCCCTTTTCCCTCTCTATTTCTTTCTCTCACTTCCCACTTCTTCTCTCTCTAGAAAACCATCTCTTCTGAAGCCAAAGAGAGACAGAGATGGATGGATGGATGGATGATTTGCGCTTTCTCTTCTTTTGGGTCTCTCAGATTTCGCTTCAGTTTATACTTTAATCATAGCAATGGCAGAAGAATCTAGTGTTCCTATCCTCTGTTTCTTCATCGCCTTTTTCTCTTTTATTTTCTTTGCCCCCATTATGCTTGATTTCAGCTAGGGCTTTTGGAGTTCGAGATTTCGCCCATTTGGGAAGATGGAAGAGGTTGAAGATGCTAATAGGGAAGCTGTTGAGAGTGTTCATAAAGTATTGAATCTGTTGACTGTGACATCGCCTCAAGATCAGTCGAAGATTACGCGTTGTTTAATGACGGAAACTGGAGAGGCTGTGTTTAAGTTTAGGAAGGTTTTGTGTCTTCTTGATTCTGTTGGGTTGGGTCATGCAAGGGTCAGGAAAAAGAAGAAGATCATGAACTTTCATCTTGATTCCTCGCCTTCCCAATCAATGTTCTTAGAATCTTCTTCCCCTAATTGCAGAATGGACCTTCTCCAGGGGAGGAATTTGCAGATGGGTCCTCACCCATCTTTGGAATTGAACTCAAATGCCAAAAACTGTTCAATCCAACAGATTCAACCTCAATCTGCTGCTGTTTATCATCATCTGCTTCAGAACAGGGTGTTGTTGAATACTCAGCAGCCTGAAATGGGGTATCTTAGGAGCAATAGTGGTGTTAACTTGAATTTTGATAGCTCTAGCTGCACACAACACACAATGTCATCCACTAGGTCGTTTATGTCTTCCTTGAGCATTGATGGGAGTGTGGCAAACTTGGATGGGAGTGGCTTTCATTTGATCGGGACGCCTCGGTCTTCCGATCAGAATTCACGCCATAAAAGGAAGTGTTGTAGGAGAGGGGAAGATGGGAGTGTTAAATGTGGAAGCAGTGGGAGATGTCATTGCTCAAAGAAGAGGTTGGGAAGTTTTGGTTTTGTTAATGATATCGTTTCGATACCGAAATGGGGACGGTTTGATATGTTTTTCTGATTCGATTTTGATGATCTTCTTGCAGGAAACATAGAGTGAAGCGGTCGATCAAGGTGCCTGCCATTAGTAACAAGCTTGCTGATATCCCTCCTGATGATTTCTCATGGAGGAAATATGGCCAAAAGCCAATCAAGGGCTCTCCTCACCCGAGGTATATGAACATCCTTCCACTACTTTTTAGTTTATTGTGCTGATGTTGGATAGTTCATTATAGATTGATATTGGGATTATATGCATTTGGCTGCCATTACTATATGAGTTCATTGGTTGAAAGATGTCGATTATATTCCTTATCTGGTAATCTAGTAGGGATATTGAAAACTTGCTCTATTAGTTTGTGCCTCATGTTCTCTAAGTAGATTAGTCCATTGAATTCTTCACCGACATGGGGTGAGGCCATTTTGTGTGTTTATAAATCGAGCAGGAATCATTTGTTAGGAATCACGACCCTCCACAATGGTATGATTTTCTCCCCTTTGAGTATAACCTCTTGTGACTTTGCTTATGGCTTCCCCAAAAAGGTTTCATACCAATGGAGATTTATTCCTTATTTATAAACCCAGGATCAACCCCCTAATTAGCTAATGTGAGACTCCTCTTCCAACAATCCTCCCCTCGAACAAAGTACACTATAGAGCCCCCCCGAGGCCTATGGAGCTCTCGAACAACCTCCCCTTAATTGAGGCTCGACTCCTTCTTTGGAGTCCTCGAACAAAGTACACCCTTTGTTCAACACTTGAGTCACTTTTTACTACAATTTCAAGAGTCCCAACTTCTTTGTTCGACATTTGAGGATTCTATTGACATGGCTAAGTTAAGGATATGGCTCTGATACTATGTTAGGAATCACGACGCTTCATAATGGTATGATATTGTCCACTTTGAGTATAAGCTTTCATGGTTTTGGTTTTGGCTTCCCCACAAGGCCTCATACCAATGGAGATGTATTCCTTACTTATAAAATCCGTGATCAACGTGGGATTCCTCTTCCAACCATCCTCAACATCTTTCTTGTTCATATGTTAGCGATGCATTATGTACTGTATGCATTTTGCAAATTCTTTTAACATGGCTATTGAAACTTGGTTGATGAAATTTGTAAGAGCAACCAGAGTTCCACAGATTCTCCATGATTTGATATCGTCGATATCCATCTTAATTTACTCTCAAACGTCTGCAGAGGATACTATAAGTGCAGCAGCATGAGAGGTTGTCCAGCAAGGAAGCATGTCGAGCGGTGTCTCGAGGAACCTTCAATGCTCATCGTTACATATGAAGGTGAACACAACCATCCCAGAATAGCTTCTCAATTCCCAAATACTTGAACCCCATCAAGACTACTACCCGAAAAGGATTCGAAAACCTCCACGAAACATAGCGGAACTCGAGAGTTGCTGTACATATGGAAGAAGAATACTTATGGAGCTCTGCATTTTAGCTCTTTTGAGGAGGTGGGTTTACTTGCAAAACCCTGTTTTAATCACATCTGGCAATTCTGAAGCTCAGAGAATTTTGTAGATTAGGGTGTGAATGTAAAATCTTGAAGAACTCTCATCCTTCTCTACAATTACTGCTTCGAACAGCTTTATTATTCTAAATTAATGAAGAAGTCTCAAGAGCATTTTTCTTTACGTCCTTGAACCGATGATGTTTAACCGACAACATGATCAACTTTACAAATGTTTTATAGTTAAGTCGGTTCGTTTATATATAGGAATTTTTCTAGTACGTCGAGAATATGGATTTACTTTTTATTAATTGTCCGTCACATCAATATCATTATTAAAGAAAGAGTATGACATAAACATAATCATCGTGGTGATTAAGGAACGATTGATATTTTGAGCCTTTTTGCGTGGTTTGCTAACTAGGTCAGTTCTCGTGGCTCTCGACATGTCGGGATGCCTTCCCCTTCCCAAATTTATATTTAGGAATCCATTTGGATAGAAAAGAACGGAAACTAGTAAAATTGTCACATGTCCAAACTCAGCCCATCATTCCACTCGACTCGTTTTATTAGAGACTCAAAAACTCTCAAATTTTTAGTTGAAAATACGTCTTAACCACTCATCAATACTCGAGTCGGTTAATATATTAAATTGTAACAAGATAACATCTTCTTATTCAAAAGTCCCATCTAAACCACTTCGTTTGTTTTGTAGTAATGCAAGATGCCTATATTCTAGGATGCCCTTCTAAGGTCGTCTTCTTCTCACTTTTTTGCCCTACTTCATTTCGATTGTGCACCCGTTCAGAAAAAATATCATTTCAAATATGATGATGATTCATTAATTAAATTATAACTTTCTACCATATTAAGATTTTTAATTCAGTAATTACCGTCTACTTCCCTTACTTTGTTACTTATCAGTTAAACTATATTTAAGTTGATTTTAAATTTCGATATTAAATTAAATTAATAAATATATAAATTTTTAATTAAATATTTTATATAAATTAAATTATATATTAATTTTTTTAAGTGAAATAAATATAAAATAATACTTCGCCAACGTGCACTGGTATAATTTAATTTAAAGTCTAAATAAAGAATTAACAATAATAATAAAATGACAGAAAACAAAATTGTAAAAAAAAAAAAACCGTTGAATTTTAAAGTGGGCCCGGCCGTAACGGAATCTCCAATGACAGCTGGACTTGCCTCACCATCCATCACAGCCCTCCATTTTTTTTTTCTTTTTTTAATTTAAAAATCTCGATCCTTTATTAATTTAAATTACTTTTTTCATGTTTTTTTAATTCAATCAACGGTAGAGATTTAAATCATCAACTTGAAAAATAAAATTAGAGAAAAAATATTTGTAAGAAAGAAAAAAATATATATAAACTTTAAAGATTAAAAAAAAAAGTTAAATAAAGTAAGAATTTTTTAAAAATAGAATAAAGTAAAAAAAATACAATAATTATGAACAAGAAAAAAAATATATATAACCTACGTGTCATACCTTCTCAGTTCCAATACACTTTCGTCGTTAATGGTGCACGTTTTTTAAGTCTTAAAAAAAAGAATAACACAAATGAATATAAAAATATGATCGGTAAATAACTCGTTTGTAGACTTATAATTAAACATTAATTAGAGTAATATATCGGTGATATATATATATTAACGAAAAAAATTTGTGAGTAATATCCAAAATTAGTAAGGTAATTTAAGGAAGGACAATAATTTTAATTTTTGATAATTATGGAGAAGTAATAATATTGTTATTAATATCTGATAAATGTTATTATCATCATAAGCGCCGCCACTGTCCGACTCGGTGCAGAGTACAAAATTACAAAATTTTAAATTATTTTACCAAAAAAAGAAAAAGAAAAAGAAAAAACTTGTCACAGAAAACTCACATACAGAAGCAGCCGAACATGGCGGAGAGCAAGCTTCTTGTTCTTTCTTTCTCTCTCTCTCTAGAACCGGCCTGCAATTGAAGAACAAGAAGAAGAAGAAGAGGAAGACGGATATTATTACGCTTGATCCACTTCTCTTTTCTTTGATATTTCGAATTCTTGAAGTAATCCGTTGATTTGATTCTTCCTCCATTGGCAGCCAGTTTGAAATTTGTTCTTGTATGGTTCTTCTGAGGAATTTTGCGACGGGATCCTCTGTTGGAGGGCGGCGTTGATGAAGCTTCTTCGTCGATGTCTGAGGATTCTGATCCTCTCTCTGCTCTCTGTCTCTGTTTTTGCTCCTTTGGTTCTCGTTTCTTACCGCCTCAAGACCATCACTTCTATTGGTTCGTTTTGATTTTCTCCTCGTATGTTCTTGATTACTGAGTGTAAGATGAAGACCGTGGGTTTTGGTTTTGGATTCGATGTCTTCCTTTGTTGAGTTTTGGTTTGATTGATTTATTTCGTTGTTTGTTTTGATTTAGGGCGGAGGGAGTTCATCGATGACTTATGGAGCAGGGTATGGCTGTTTTTCTTTCAATTCTTGTGTGGGTTTTGTTTGTGGATTCTGTTTTTATGCATTGGAAATCTGTTTTTCGATTTTTTGGTGAGATATTTTCAATCATATGCGATGTTTGTGGTAAATATGAATGCTATAAGAAGATTGAAGGCGGTTCTTTTTGTTTTTGTTCTCTGGAGAGAAGCCAAGAGATGTTGAAGCACTTAGCTCAATGGAACAGGTACTCTTACATACTACTTAAGTTTGCCATGCTCTGAACTTTGTGGATAGTGATTTTGATCTGTACTGGCATTGTCATGAAGGAAGCGGGCGAGAGCTTGAAAGGACCTAGACCTATTGTTTTCAAAGATAATGATTTTCAATCTAGAGAAGGAATTAACTCCCTTGAATTTGGTATGTGTTTTTTCTTGTGCCTTATTTGTCTCCTGCAGTTCTTATTTCTCTTATTTATGTTGCTTTGTTCTGGGCTACTCCTTCTGAACTTCAGGAAGTAATCCCAGCAAAGAACATAAGGATAATCGGTTTGAGGATGAAGGGGAAAAGGTACTTTGTTCTACAAATCGTGTTGATTCTCTCTTGGCTATGAACTAATAATTGGAACTTATCTCCTTCCAAATGATATTTTGGATGTATATATGTGGTATTTGGCTATATTTAGGGTGTAATTCCTTGGTTGGGTATATTAGTTGTAACAACCCGAGTCTACTACTAGTAGATATTGTCCGCTTTGGCTCATTACGTATCGCTGTTATTCTCACGGTTTTGAAACGCGTCTACTAGGGAGAGGCTTCCACGGCCTTATAAGAAATGCTTTGTTCCCCTCTCCAACCGATGTGGGATCTTACAATCTGCCTCCTTTGTAGGTCAACGTCCTCACTGGCACACTGCTCGGTGTTTGGCTCTAATACTATTTATAACATCCCAAGCACACCGCTAGTAGATATTATCCGTTTTGGCCTGTTATGTATTGTCGTCAGCCTCACAGATTTAATAGAGAGAGGTTTTCATGCCCTTATAAGAAATGCTTCGTTCCCCTTTCCAACTAATGTGGGATCTCACAATTCACCTCCCTTGGGGGCCCAACGTCCTCACTGGTATATCGCCCAGTGTCTGGCTCTGATACCATTTGTAACAACCCAAGCCCACCGCTAGTAGATATTGTTCATTTTGACCCGTTACGTATTGTCGTATCATTCATGAACAACTTCCTCTTATAGCTTCTTTTTCTTTGTTCCTCGCTTAAGTTGTTTTTTCGTCCCCATCTGAACCATTAGAAGCACATATATCAGCAAAATTAGCATTAGTATTGATTCTTTAGCATGTATGAACTAAGTTCACCTGCAAATTGGTTCTAAATTTTGATTGCAGAATAATTCTTATAAGGCAACCGGACAACATGATCGGGGTGCTGTCAAGCGTGATAAGAATGCACGCATACCCCAGTCTAGATCAGTAGATTATAAGGTAAAGGAGATGACAGATCAACTGATTAGAGCCAGAGTCTACCTAAGTTTCGCCCCACCAGGTAGCAATTCTCATTTGACGAAAGAGTTAAGGCAACGAATCAAAGAGTTAGAACATGCAGTCGAGGAAGTTACTAAGGATTCAGCTCTGACAAAGAGGTAAATAGTGGAAAGTTATGTGCAGATTTTGATTAGAACAGAAATCTAAAGCAGTGAAACTTCACCTGAAATGCTGTTAAATTTACAGTGCTTTGCAGAAAATGAAGAACATGGAGTCTTCATTAGTAAAAGCAGGCCATGCTTACCCAGACTGCTCGGCAATGTCTTCAAAGCTTCGAGCTATGACAGACAATGCTGAAGAGCAAGTTCGTATGCAAAAGAAACAAGTTACTTATCTTGTAAATCTTGCTGCAAGAACCACCCCTAAAGGCTTTCATTGTCTATCAATGCGACTGACTTCTGAATACTTCGCTTTGCCGCCACCTTCGGAGAGGGAGCTGCTTGAACAGAAAAAGTTGCTTCATGATACTAAGCTCTATCATTATGCTGTCTTCTCCGACAATGTTTTGGCTTGTGCTGTTGTTGTCAACTCCACTGTTTCAAGTGCTAAGGTATAGCATTTAAAGCTCATTTAGCTCAAAATGTGCCATTTCTTGATTTGTACTGGGGCATTCTCCGATCGACGTTTCACTCCTTGCAACTGCTTTTCCCTGAACAACCTAATGGATCTACAACAATAACACAATGACAACCAAACCAACAACTGTGGTCCTCTCGGCAATGTCCGAAGGGTCCCCTTTGCACATTAGAAGATTTTTGTTAATTACGTTAACCCGTTCATTCTTTGAAAATATTTTCAGGAACCGGAGAGAATTGTCTTCCATTTGGTGACCAATTCATTGAACTTGCCAGCAATGTCCATGTGGTTTTCACTAAATCCTATGGGAAGAGCCACAGTTGAGGTCTTGAGAATGGAGGACTTTGAGTGGCTGTCCAGGGAGTATGATTTAGGATGGAAGGTGCACAATTTTAGTGACCCAAGGTTTACTTCTGAACTCAACTATCTTCGGTTCTATCTGCCAAATATCTTCCCTTCACTGGATAAGGTCGTAGTTCTTGATCATGATGTGGTGGTGCAAAAGGATTTATCTGGTTTATGGCACGTTGATATGAAGGGGAAGGTCAATGGTGCTGTTGAAACTTGTCAAGAAAATGAGGCTTCTTTTCTACGGATGGATATGTTTATCAACTTCTCAGATCCACTGATTGCTGATGAATTCGACAGTAAGGCATGCACATGGGCGTTTGGAATGAACGTATTTGATCTTAGAAGGTGGAGGGAAGAAAATTTAACTGCTCGCTACCATGAATATCTTCGACTGGTAAGAACATTGATGTAACTTGTTTGTAAAAATTGTTAGTCACTAACTACTTTTCAGTGTGATTCTATCGTGTTTAAGTTACAGTCCACCTCCCTTTGGGACCCAACGTATTCGCTGGCACTCGTTCCCCTATCCAATCGACGTGGGATCTCACAATCAACCCCTCTTCGTGGCCAACATCCTTACTGGCACTTATTCCTCTCTTTAATCGATATGGGATCTCACAATCCACCCCCCTTCAAGGCTCAGCGTTCTCATTGGCCCTCATTCCTCTCTCCAATCGATGAGGGATCTCACAATTTTGTCCTCTTCGGACTTTCTCTCTCGGGCTTCCCCTCAAGGTTTTTAAAACGCGTCTGCTTAGGATAAGTTTCCACACCCTTATAAATAATGTTTTGTTCCCCTCTCCAACCGATGTAGGATCTCACAATCCACCTCTCCTTCAAGGTCCAGCGTCCTCGTTGGCGCTCATTCCCCTCTGCAACCGATGTACAGATAACTTTAGAAACATGAAACTTGTCGTTTTTTGGGCTATGGTCTAGAATCTAACTTTACTTTCTGTTGGGTTTTTCTTAGCTTCTGGGGCTTTTTGGTCAGGCTTCTTAGCTTCTTTGATTTGCATTACTCTTTGAAAAAAGAACTTTTCAGATGCGCTTACTGTGTCCTACCATTCCTCACTGCTATACTCTTTGTTATAATGCATGCAGAGTAATGAACGGCCAATCTTGAAGGGTGGAAGCTTGCCTTTGGGGTGGGTTACGTTCTATAACCAGACTACAGCAGTGGAGCGGCGGTGGCACATGCTCGGACTCGGTCATGACTCTACTGTGCCACCAGACGATATCGAGAAGGCAGCTGTTATACACTACAACGGTGCTTGGAAGCCATGGTTAGATATTGGATTTGGCGAGTACAAAGGTTTATGGAGCAAACATATGGACTTCGACAACCCATACTTGCAACAATGCAACATCCACGGCTAATCAATAGCCATCAACAAACAACAAACAAAGCTTAGAGGTCAGTCATTTAGTTACTTTTTCTTACCATTCTTTCTACTTCTATAGCAATTCTTCATGTAAATTGAAACTCATTCGTCCCCCTCCCCCCATTCCTTCATGTAGCTAAGTTGAATCATAGAAATGATTGAAAATAAGACATTCCACCTTTTGGTTTGGTTAGCCCTTTATATATAAAGGAATTGGCAGCTTGTTCGGTTCTGATTCTGCCTTTGATGAGTTTCAATATGTATTTTGATGATAACATATTTCATTATGCCTAATTTTGAGTGTTTTGAACTAATCTATAGTGTAGATATTAGCGTCAGGCACCAAGCGGTGTGCTAGCGAGAACGCTGGGCCGCCAAGAGGGATGGATTGTGAGATCCCACGTTGGTTAAGATGAGAAGGAAGCATCTCTTGTAAGAATGTAGAATCCTCTCCCTAGCATACGCATTTCAAAAACTTGGAAAGTTTAAAAAGTATAATATTTATTAGCGGTGGGCTTAGGCTATTACAGTAAAGCTTAAAAAGACTCCAACCAATGAATCATTGACAAAAGACATCAAATGAAAAAAAATAATTGAATCGCTCAAATTGCTTAAAAGATATTTAAAAAAAGCTATGGATGCTTACGTCTAACCTCGAGACTTATATCTTCTTTGAATCATACAAGAGGCTTATGCCTTTGTTAAAGTGCATTGCTGTTTAAAATCTCTATGTTTTGTTTCGATTATAATTATGAACTTACTAAGAGGTAATCTTGTTGCTTATTCATTATATTAACGAGTTCTTGAACGTTATAAGTTATTAGATCTTTTTTTGAATTCAACACAATGTTCGAGGTGAAAAAAATTGAATATTTGATCCCTCGATCAAGAGTATACATTTTAATCGGTTGAACTATGCTTCAAACGATAACAAGTGAGTAGACTTATTAATGACAAATGTACGACCAAATAAAATTGAGTTTCAAACATAATACCTCGACGGGTTGAACTATATTTAATTCCGTTATAATTATTATTTTTATTTATTTATTTTCTAAGTAAAAAGACATCAAAAGTGGAAGCATCTTATGAAAGAACACATGAGAGTGAAGTTTTAGCAAAATCTCAGTTTGGACATTTTGGGAGTCCACGTAGGAGTAAGCTATTGGCTAGAAATGGATGACGGACACGTGTACAAACCCAATTGGCCAGAAGTAGATAAGGATATCAAGTGAATGGCTTCCCCCTATCCAGCTTTGTGTGGTTGCCACTCAACACAAACAAATAATATTAACAAACCCTTTGATCGCCACTCCCCAAATTGCGTTTTCCCCCCATTTTCCTCCCAAAGTTCAAGAGCAAAACAAGCAAATGGCCGCCGTCACCTCCGCCGCCGCCGCCACCGTGCGCTCTTCTCTGGTTCAGAACCGCCCCCTGCCGGCGGCTTCACCCTCCCCATTCCTTCTTGGTGGGTTCTTTTGTTGCTATGCTCTTACGGTTATATTTTAAGCTTTTGAATGGTTAGCCCGTGATGTTAGAACTTGACTCGATGAATGAATCAATTTATAATAGAATTGGCTTTAGATTCAACATGGGTTCTCTTTAGATCGATTTTTAACGGACAATTAAACGAGAACCATTTAGATCGATGTTATAGAAGTTGAAATATACACTAATAGTCGTTTAATCGAGTTTTTTTGGTCACCTCGTTGATGTAGGGTTGCCTGCTTTGGGAAAGAAAGGAGGAGTTAGGTGTTCTATGGAAGGGAAGGCAAATGGAGATGTAGAAAACAAGTCGAGCACCTTAGGGATGGGCGCGTCGTTGGTAGCTGCGGCTTACGCTGCGTCGATGTCGAGTCCAGCCATGGCTTTGGTGGATGAGAGGCTGAGCACTGAAGGGACTGGTCTTCCATTTGGTTTGAGCAACAATCTTCTCGGTTGGATTCTTCTTGGCGTGTTTGGCTTCATATGGGCATTCTACATTATTTACACTTCTACTCTCGAAGAAGACGAAGAATCGGGCTTATCTCTTTAGGTCATACTTGTCTGTCTTATTATTGTTGTTGTTGTAGATCGTTGTGTGGATATTCGCCTCTGGCTTGAATCGTATAACCTTTTGAGTTCGTGTCGTTGAAGCTGAAGCAAATTGGCTAAAAACTACTATATTTCATACATATCTCGACAAAGAATAAATGTATTTTATCATGGTAAAGTGAATGTGCTATGAGGATGGATTTTGTTAGACGGTATGATATTGTTCACTTTGAGCATAAGCTCTCGTGGCTTTGCTTTGGGCTTCCCCAAAATGCCTCACTCCAATGAAGTTAGTATTCCTCACTTATAAACCCATGATCACACCCTAAATTAGTCGATGTGGGACTTCCACCATCCAACAGATTTTAACTTTTTTCGAAAGAAGTCATCACGTTTTTCCATTTTTCTAGATCGTTCACATTTTCAACACCGATTTATTTCACTAAATTAACCTCGAGCAATTTATGGGTTATCCAATTTTTTGCTCTTAGTTTACTCGTTGTTTGTCAACAATGAATTTATCTCACAGTGTTTGTTAATGACACCCAAGTGAAAGAGAAACACATGAATGAACTGAGATCACATTTGAATGAGAGTGATCTTGAGGAATGCCAAGGTCAAACATGTTTTGTTTGGAGCAACATTGAAGACAAAACATACTAAAATAACTCAAGTCGATCTTCGAGAATAGTTTTTACTCTTAAAAATAAGGGGTAACTTAACTATATCGCCGGAGATTGCTCGGGCTATTAAGTGCCCATATTGTAGGGGATTGTCCGAGCTATTAAGTGTCGAATCCGAATTCCAAATACTAATTTGGATCTAGACGAGCACTCATATATTTTTCATTAAAAAAGTAAATATAAAAATTTATATGGTTATTTTCATGCGTGTAAAGATAAAAGGTGACAGGGATGGAGTATAAGAGCTAGGGAGAAAAAGTGGCACGTGCGAAGGTAGTGAAGTACCCAAACTACCCTCTCAATGTGGCCGTTGAGCTGCGAAATTATCGCTGACATGTTTTGGCCCGATTTTCCCTTTTTTTTTTTTTTTATTACTTACCTAAATACTTCTATTTGTTATTATTGTGAAAAGGAAATTAATATGAAGAAATTATTGAATTTATATATATATATATAATGAAGGATATAGATTGGTACCGTCACATTAATTAGAAGTATAATTAGATATTTATTATTTAATCGGACTTCAAGATAAGTATAAAGACCAAAATGACCCTCAAAATAAAACGGACATCAAAATTTCATAAATAAAAAGAAAATAAAAAAGAGTGTAGTAACGGATAGATTGGGAGCGAATAGAAAAACAATAAAAAGAAGAAGCCCTCACGTGCCTTTCTCCAAACTCCAACTCATCGAAATCAACGGAAATGGGCAATTTCGTAATTTCACTAATACACGTTTCACCTATATATTTCATTTTCCCCGAAATCTTGCAAAATAAACGCGCGAAATCCCACCCAATCTCCCGCGCCTGTTCTTTCTCCCAATCCCCTCCGCCCCCGCCGCCGCTATGGAGCGCTTCCACCACCACCAAGGCGGGGCCACCACTAGTAACGCCACCAACTTCGATCTCAAGTGCGGCAAGAAGCGGGGCAGCTACAACTGCGGCAGATGTGGCCTCCCCAAGAAGGGTCATGTGTGTAACCTCACGCCCACAACCACTACCACCACCGCCATCACTTCCACTCCCACCACGGATTCTTGCAATTCTGCTCGTGGTTCCACCATCGACCACGCTTCTCATTCCCACCTCCGTCGCGCCCTCTCCTTCGACGAGGCCGACGATCTTCGCAGCGGCTTCCACTCCGACCTCGACGATGCTGACGAGGCGGAGCTTGGCTTCGATTATCCCGAAATTGATCAGGACGCCTCTGGATGTTTGCCTGCGAGTTGTCTTTGGGAGATTCTGAGGAGGCTGCCGCCGGCTGGGATTTTATCGGCGGCGAGGGTTTGTAAGGGCTGGAGAGAGACGACAAGGAAGATTTGGAAAGCGGCGGAGGTGTTGAGATTGACAGTTCCGTCTAGGGCTCAGGTTGGATTTGTTGGTTCGCTGTTGCAGAAGTATTCTAGACTTGTGACACTCTCGCTTAGATTGGAAAGGTTAGGGCTTTTGATCGGACTGTTTAGATCTATTGGTTCTGGTTACCATGAGTTAATGCGATAATGTGTTTAACTGAAATGTGAGAAACGAACTGGATCTGGATGTTGTTGAACTAAAAGTGACAAAAATTAAGTAGATGAAATGATTTGGGCTTTGATCTGTGATGAACTTGAGGACCTGATCCTTTTAATCCATGGTTTTTCATGGTAATAGAACTTGTAGTTGATGACTTCAGATTCTGATCAAATTTATCCACTGTCATACATGGGGTTGACTTTGATATCTTTGATCAGAAAATTTCCCCTAAATTTAGCTTGCAACTAGTACTTGCTAGCTAACTCTTTAAGTATTTATTTTACTTTGTGGCTTTATTTTCTCTAAAAATAAGGTTTATATGAAATTCTAGCAATCAACCTTAATGAATACTTGTAGGCAGTGTAGTTTTGAAGGTCTGATTGTTTTAACATATATATTTCTTGATGTAACAGCGACTTGGATTCGATGTTGTTGGCTTGCATTGCATTCTCATGTCCTAGCCTTGAAGTTCTGGAGATTACTAAGTCTCAATCATCAATTAATCGTATCACAGGGTAATTCAATATCTATGTGTCTTACTTTGTCCAGTACTGATTTATTTTATTTCTTCTTTTTGCTGATCCGTGTTTGTAAGTGACTGTGTGAAAGTGGTAAGATGAGAAGATTAGTGATAGCTGAAGTTCATGACAGAAAATGGATCCAATGACTGATGTTTTGGCCATTTCTTTTTATCTCTAATACTTTTTGTTGATCCATGATTATAATTGATTTGTGAAAGTGGTATGATGATGAGAATAGTGACAGCTGAAGTTCATAACAGAAAATGTTAGGCCATTTCTTTTTCTGATTTAATATACTTATTCTTTTTGTTGATCCGTGATTATAATTGACCTTGTGAAAGTGATGTGATGAAAAGTTTAGTGACAGCTGAAGTTCATAGCAGAAAATGTGATCCAATAACTGATGTTTGGCCTTTTTTTTAATTTCTAATATACAGTGGTGAACTTGGTCGTTTTGTTGCCGATAAACGATGTCTTAAGATTCTTAAGATGGAAGGTTGTTCTAGTTTGGGGAGTTTTTCCCTCTGTTCATCGAGTCTTGGCACACTTTGGCTTTCTGATCTTCGCTCCCTCTCTAAGATGGTTATAACTCTTTTCCTTTTATCTCTTACAATGGCTACCTCTATTGGAAAAGGAAGTTTGCTCATCCACTTACTATCTTGGCAGGCTTTCAATTGCCCCAATTTAAAGGAGATTTCCTTGGAGTTTTCTCGTCAAGAAAATGATAGCACTGACCTTGTTGCGATGGTTGATGGCATGGGAAGGGGTTGCCCAAGATTACAGAACATACACATCTCATCTTTCCGTCTTTCTCATGCTGTAGTACTAGCACTCACAGCTGCACAATTGAGGTTTGTGCTACTAGTCTCATTTAGTATTGCAACGAGCTTGAATTTTTATCTTGATTGTTCAGGGTAGATCTTTATTTTCATACATACTTACCATGGATTGTTCTTTTGTTTTTGCATTGATCAGTGAATTGCGGATGCTTTCACTTGTTCTTGGAGTTGACATCACCGATGCTTCTGTTGCTTCTATTGCTTCAAGCTATCCAAACTTGGAATTGCTTGATCTTAGCGGGTATGCATTTCTTTTACTAATCTCACGCTCCATTGTAATCTTGAGAATAATGTAGGAAGTGTTGAAGTGATTGGTGCAAGGAGTCCATGTTAAAGGGTCACATGTTTGGATAATGAAACTGTTCGCATGTTAAAGGGTCAAGTAAATAATGAAACTGTTCTTGACAGTGAATTGCTTTAGAATTTATCATCTCTTGCTTAAAAATGTTTCCTTAAATCGCTAAAGCGAGCTTATTGATATCATATTATTCTTAAGCCATAATTAGTATACAGAGATCATCTGAATCGACCATTGATTTTGTTTTCAGGTCTAGCATCAGTGACAGTGGCATTGGAATGATATGTAATGTATTCCCAGATTCATTGTCTAGACTTCTCCTTGCCCTGTGTCCCAACATCACTTCAAGTAATCACTCATATTTATATCTGATTTTTGTGTAATTTCATCTTTGTATAAATTTTTTAGTATGCTGGGTCTTGGTTTTCGGTTACTGATGAAATTGCCCTTGCTCTACAGGTGGCATACAATTTGCAACGGCTGAATTGCCACTTCTTGAACTCATGGATTGTGGGATGACAATTTGTGACCCTAATGCTCAGGATTCTACATCTGAAACTGGTGACCATGAGTTATCAAAACAACCAAACTCTAAGTTTCACCTCATTTACCAAAAGCTGATCATCAAACACAACCACCTGAAAAAGCTGAGTTTGTGGGGTTGTTCCGGTTTAGATGTGAGACTCTTTAGCCATTAGATATCAATTCTATACGCCATTAGTTTCTGCGTTCTTAGTCTGTTCTTCATATGCAGGCTCTATATCTTAACTGCCCACAACTAGAGGATCTCAATCTGAACTCTTGCAAAAATTTGCATCCAGGTGAGTTTTTTTATTCTTCTCTTACCTCTTAACTGATGATCTCCTTGAAACTGACTATAATCCATATATCAGATGGCAAGTTTTTCTCCTAATAATATTGGATATATATGTCTGCTCGCAGAGAGATTGTTACTTCAGTGCCCCAGTTTACGAACTGTGCACGCATCAGATTGCAAGGAGTTAGTAGTTGGAGCTATTCGAATTCAGGTACACAAATTGATTACTTGACTTTAATCTCCTACTGAATTTGAGGATTGGTTACCTGGAAAGTGGCGACAATCCATGTACATGGTAGATGGCTCAAAGAAGAATCAGCTCTCTGATGTGATTATGCATCTCTTTTGTCAATTTCAGCTTGATAAGGCTGCTGCACCTGAGGAGAACCTACTATCATGCAAGCGCTTGGCAGATGGCTCAAAACGTATTCGAGTTCCACCTCTTATTAATTCACAGGCAAGTCAGAACTACTCGTTATATCCATATAGTGGTCTGAACATAAACATGGTTGTTAAGAACATATTGCCCAAGAGCGAGCTTAAACTTGTGAGCTTAATGGTAACTAACAAGTTTAGGAGTATTTTAACACGGAATCGGAATAAAAAAAAGTCTAATACTCAATTTCATGTAGTATAATTTCTTTCTCAATTGTTCAATTCACATATTTGGCTTCATGAACCCAATTAATATCCTAATCTACACAATGATGCGTACACAAACTTCATGCAGTAGTAAATAACAGTGATCTTGTTCTTGTTGGCAGTCATCGGATAATTATACGAAACGAAGAAGGGTAGGAAGCCATCAGTGTAACATTCTTATGTCTTAAACAGTTCAGAAGTTCATAATGTTTTTCTTCTTGGCACACTGATAGTAATTGTGCGTTGTGTATTAGAGCCAATGAAGGCAGAGTGCAGCTGCCATCCATTTGGGGTTATAGGCAGAGCACCTCGCCTGTGTAAACATTTTTATTTGTAACACTTCCACACTTCCTAAAACTATATTTTTCAGTATGGAACTGAGTCCAGTACCCAGAGCCAAGCCATACATGGAAAGCTTATTAGGGTTTATAAGTTCTTTTTCTTTCCCCCCAATAAAGAACAATAGTTATTTATGATTAATTATTATTTGAGCACTACTTGATTGACTCCACTTGGTTGCAAGTTCATGTTCTGGAAGATGAGATTCGGAGTTCAGGGCAGGACTTGGAGGATTTATTATTCAAGGTCACCTACACTAGGTCGTGGTGGTGGCCCTCCAAATTCTTGGATGCTCGGTCAAACGGTATAAAACTATTAGCCACATTTGCTCAGTCTCAATTAAGAGGCTAGTCCCTTTGACTCGAGACAGCTCTCTTTTGCCCAAGTATTATAGGGAAAATCTCGACCTAATCTGCGAGGCTAAATAGGTACGTCAAATCTCAGCTATGTTCAACTTTATGCTTCATTAAGCTTGATTCTTGGTTTTTTGATATCATCGTCTTCCTTCACTTGCTATCGATTGATGAAGGTGGGTTTGAAGAATTTCACTTCAATCAAAACTAACGCAAAATTGAAAAATATCACACGTGCAAAGACACTCAAAAGACAGGCACACGCAATGCATATTAATCGATCACGAACACACAGTCACAATCCACATGTGGCAGAGAGACAAAGAAACACATCAAATTAAAAGTTTGATTAATACCCAAAGGTCGAACTTTTTTCTTTCCTTTTCTTTTTAAGTACTTAAAAGCGTTTTTTAACACAATTTTAAAGCTTAGCTAGCCATTGCATTATTAGCACAAAAAAAGACATTTTCAATAAATAACATAAACAGCAAACCCAAAACATGAATGGGTCATCCACATAAATGCCTTCTTCAACCATCCACATGACCTTGTTCCCTATGCTCAACCATCCATATGGAACATTTCCATTTAATTATTGGCCCTCTCCTATATATATATATATATATAGTTATAATAATAATATATTTAAGAAGAAATTTCAAGAATCAATCATTGAAAAATTATTATATAAATTAATAAACAAAACAATATTATTATTACTACAAGCAAACAGGGAGTTTATTATTTAAACCCAAATCCATAAATACTTAAACAAAGTATGTTAGACAAATATCAAACCAAGTCTTAAAACTTAAGCAAATAAGTATATATGACAAATATAAAACTACCACTTAAAACGGTTTCACATCTTACTTAATCATACAAGAAACACCCAAACAACCCATCTGCCTTCTTTTCTCGAATCTGAACGTTTTTCTAAATTATCGGTATTTCGATAATTAGGGTAAACTAAGACTCGAGATCGAACCGAGTTAAGCTGCCTTTGATTTTACTTGCTTAGCTTCTATTCTTGCATTTCTCCACCGCCCTAGGTGCTGAAATGAGGAGGGAGAGAAATTGAAGGCTAGTTTAGAAGGGTATTGAAGCAAGGAATGATGTTAATAAAGACGTTCGTTGTATTGACCAATGTTAATATTTTCACTTAAATCTTTGTCGAGACAAAAGACAGGTTGTGTCAAGAAATCTAGAGGAGTAGGACAGACAATTGGTCAAATATGTTAGTATGGAGTCGGTGACTCTGTTACAGAAGTTCTAAAGCTAAGTAGAGAAAGGTCATGATTTTGTACGAATTAAAAAATAATAATAAAAGATATTGATATTTAAAAATAAATACGAACAGTAATACGAACTAAAAATGATAATTTAACCTAATATTCTTAGATTCAACATTTCTTTTTATATTCTAATATTATTGCATAAGATCTTAGACCAATAATTAATATTATTTTAGCTCACAAATTAAGGGAAATAATTAAAAATAAATTTTAAAAACTACATTCTATTTTAGTGGCAGGTTAATAATTTTCAATTCTTAAAATTACCTTCTTTTTTAAATTAACTGAAAAAAAAAACTATTTTTGTATCTAAATTCTTTGAAAAATTTTAAGAAATAAAAATTGTCTATTATGGGATGGGAAAAAAACCCTTTTAAAAATATTGTTTTAGGGTTAGGATGATTGAAGATAAAACGTACCGAGTCCAATGGCCTCCTTTCCTTTCATGATGCGTAGACGTTTGCAAGATTCAACGAACATTCTATATTTGTCAAAATAAATGGAATTAATGAATTGGTACGTAAACATCGAAATTTATGGCTCCAAAAAAATACTAAAACTTACTCCCATGGAACATCTCCAACCAGCATCCAATCACCGTCTTTGTCTTCATAAGTTGGAACATAATCAGAGCCACTCAGAAGATCCATCAACTTGCTCTCGTTCATGAAATCCTTCATTTCTTGAGATCCACAGTTACCTCGAATAATATAAACGAAACCCGGATTCAAAAAGTCACCAAAGAAATCAATAAGTAAAGAAGAAGAGTAATTGACGAGAAATTATTTACGGTTGAACGTATATGAGATTGAAGCCTCTCGAACTAATATCTAGAACAAATTCTTGAATCTACATCCAACGGTTATTATTTGTTAGACGATTACGGTAGCTTACTAATGGTGGTGAAGGAGCCAAACATGGCAGCGAGAGCATCAGAGAGTTGCTTGTAGCTCTTGTACATCTTCAAGTCCACTTTACGAAGATATGGCGCGCCATCCATGCTTACTTTCACGAACGCCAACATGTTGTTCTTTCGGAACGATCGAACTGGTGGCCATCCCACAACTTGTGCCCTTCACGCATTCACGAAAACAGAAGAAATCATTGGAGGAGATTCACAAAAAAAATTCGAATTGCGTTAAATAAATTTGAGTTTACTTAGCCGGAGGCTTGGCTGGATCTGCGGTGAGGACGGCTTTGTCATCGTTTCTCGGGTTGCGATCAGCAGCAACACCGTCATCGTCCCCGGTGGCTTCTTTGGACGAAAGATTAAGCTTGAGATCAACCTTGGAAATGGTCTCACTGCTGACAGTTTCAGCAAAGCCTCGTTTCCGAGCCGTTATCTCTCCCGATTCGCCACCACCACCGCCGTTGTTGTTGTTGTTGTTTCCGGGCAGACCGAGCCGGAGCTCGGTCTCTTCAAACTCCATCTTCTTCTTCTCCGCCATAAACTCTCTCTCTCTCTCTCTCTTTTGGGTTCTATGTGTATTATGATCTATGAGTGAAAGGCTACACCTTTTTGCTTGTTTGGTTGGTTGGTTTTGTATTATGAAAATAACCCGCGGGTGAGAAGGAGGGCTGTGTACGTGCTAAACATACATGGCGGTGAGGTGGGTTATTTTTCTTTCTTTAATGGATGGAGTTGTGAGACTGTGAGACTGTGAGACTGTGACGTGTGGAGGGTGAAGTGAGGCGGTGTCTTCCAAGCTTGTGGGATAAATAACGAGCGGGTGAATTTAGCATTCCACCGTCTTCTCTGCCTTTCTCTTGCCTTTGACTGTTATTATTTAATTTAATTTAATTTATAGGCGTAAAAAAATTTGTTATTTTTAAAAATTATTATTGGTTGTTAATTATATGTGATATTAATATTTTGTATATTTTAATTTTTATAATCTTATTTAATGTAATTTTATTAACTAAATAATAATGTGACAAATTTGTTTAATAAAATTGAATTATTAGGGTTTGATATGTTGGATTGCCCATACCAATTTATTTTGTCTAATAATTTTTATTTATTATTTGTTATGTTGCATCAAATTAATTAATAACATTATTTAATTAGCTAAATAAAAAATAAATCGCCTTTTAAAAAATAATTAGTTCGAAAATGCTATTAATACAATAATTATTTTTTTATTTCTTTTTTCCCTATGCATTTTAGTTTATGATTGGCTAATAATTATTGGCCATGAAATGGATGATGTTTGTATTGCACGCGCCAAAAAATAGCTATCCATCACAAATTTTGAAAAATCGTTCATTCAAATTGGATATACAAAAAGATGTCACGATAACATTCTACACTAGTGATTACGTACAGGGTCATTGAGTATTTTGTGTGTTGAGTGGGTGCATACTCTAATGGCATAGTCGAGTCGGGTCGTGTTAAATTTGATTGAATAGTATTTGCTATCAACACCCACTAAAGAAAACATGGAATATGGAGATGTTGGGGTGTGCCCTTTATGTGTAGCAAAGTGCTTTATAATGCCTTGAAAAAGATGAGAAAAAAGAATCAAAACCAAGGCTTTTACAAATGGTAGCAACGACACTCGAACCTATTTGTTGAAAAAAACAACAAAAGAAAGAAAGTTTTTGAGACGGTGTTCTCAAAAGTGTAAGACTTGAGGCATGCGAATGTTTTCTCGAGCCAAACTGAAATTGACCCTCGAGTGCAAAAGTAGAAGAAAGTTAGCTCGACTCGAAGATTCACTCGTTGTGAGACTAAACTATGTTCTCAAAAGTTTAAGAATTGAGGCGTGGAAAGGTTTTCTCGAGCCAAACTAAAATTGACCCTCGAGTGCAAAAGCAGAAGAAAGCTGGCTCGACTCCAAGATTCACTCGTTATGAGACTAAACTATGTTCTCAAAAGTTTAAGAATTGAGACGTGGAAAGGTTTTCTCGAGCCAAACTGAAATTGACCCTCGAGTGCAAAAGCATAAAAAAGTTAGCTCGACTCCAAGATTCACTCGTTATGAGACTAAACAAAACGACCCATCAAACTGAAACAGAAACAAGACGTTTATTTTTTCATAAGCTATTGACGAAACCCTAATGGTAGGGACTAAATTGTAAATAGTGAATAAATAGGGTTATTATTATGAAATAGATTCATTTGGAAGGTGGGGGCAAATGGGAAGGGAGCCCACATGGAAGGACATGTCATGTGCATAGATTCATTTGGAAGGTGGGACCCACTTAATGGGCCATGTGAAATTGTAGGGTTTGTGTCACCAAAGTCTCGAACCCTATCCCATGTGCACCGGTGCAGGGTATCCCACTGGCCCCTCCCCTCCCCTTTCTTCTCCATCAATTCTAATTTTAATTTACTTTTTTTTTTCATCTATATTTGTCTCGGTTTAAGTTTACGTCGCTCGCCGTACACGGGAATTTGGCTCGATGTTAAAAAGTAAGAACCTACGTACGGTTGTCTTCTCTATAAACGTTTACATTTTGAATCTTGAGTCAATATATGAACTTAGGTACGAGATTAAGCTGGTTTCGTATATATATTTTTGACCTAAACCCGACATGGTTTCTATTTTAATTTCTCGTAACATAGCATATAATAAAAACATTATATTATATATATATATTTATTGATGTAAGATTAAGTTAAGAACATTATGAACCTTGTTTGGCAGACAAATGAGTATCAATAATAATTTTAATATTATGATGATATAAAGCCTAAGTTCGTCTTTTAATAATGTGTATTTAATGGTCAATGATATCTTTATGAGCCAATCTTCATGTTCCCTTTTAATTCATCCCTCTTCTTTTAAGACTAATATTTTAATAATTATAGGCTTACCCGATGAACCTAACGTTCCCGTGTGACATGTCTACGTTACCTAGATATCTTAAATTGATTCTAAGAGTGAGTACTATCTCTACAAACCAACACGACTTCTTTTAGCATAGTGGAATACAAAATAATTTACTTAGGATTTCGTTCTAAGATCGCGTTAACGGTAATGTTGTGTCAAGAGGATTTGGTCTTTAGGTTAGTCCGATTTGTTATATTAGCTAATTGGAAGCTAGAGACGTGTTAGGTTTTGACCTAAAGAAAAACCCTAAGCTAATAATAACTTTTGGAATATTATATGTATTTTATTTATTGATTTATGCTCGAATTGACATGTTAATAAGTGGGCCTTGATATAGAGGGAACAGATAAATGACACCGACAATGAAGATATTAAAATTTAAGAATTTGAAAGTGATATTTTTGGCAAGTTTTTTAATTTGTACTGACAAGCTCGAGATTATATTTATTAATTTGAGTATAAATAAATATATTAAAAATATATTTTCGATTAAAAGGTGATTTTTTTTAGTGAATTAAAAAATTAAAAATTGGTTTAAATTATAAAATTAAAAACAAAATGATTTATAATATATTAATATCCAAATAAAAGATGAAAGAGACGGATCAAAGAAAGGTGGGGGGGAGGAGCGGTTGAGTTAATTGGGCCAATGTCCACAAGTCCAAAGACCGTAACACGCACGTGTGGGAGGAGAGCCCACAAGTCAAAGTCCATCATGTTTCATGTCACACGTGTGTTCCAACAATTGATTGAATCCTTCTCTTCCTTGCATTAATTACCTTTTAATTAATTAATTAAATATTCTTGTTCGAAAATTAAAATAGATTATTCATATTTAAATTATAATAATAAAAGGTAATATTTAAAAAATGTATTTTAAAATTAACAATAAATCCAGTTCGTGAAAGGTCAGGTGAGAATATTTTCTTTCAACTAAACAATAATTGAGCGAAAGATTCAATGCACGGACCACATAAAAAGAAGCTTTCAATGAGATTGACCATTTGATTCTTCGTTCTACCAAAGCAGCAAAAAAGAGAAAAGGTGAGGATCCAATGCATTAATGAAAGAGCAGCTTTCTTGTCTCGAGATTATCTATTCATGTTCATCGCTTACTGCAGTAACAAAAGTTTTTTAAGGTATATATCTTCGACTTTTTTCAACCGAGCATAGTTTAAACTCAAACGCTGACGGTAGCCACTTATTGGGTACGCGTTTAATCGAGAAGTATTAACGATGATGCTCGAGAGTCGGAATAAACCCTAAAATTTTATGTTCCACAAAAGCTTTGTAGGGTAGTGGGAGAGTGTTAAGCAATTATGAAGGAGAGAGCTATTGGAGTGTGACATTTCTTGCATATCTCCAACTTATCTTCTAATTCTTATCCTCTCTTTGCTGTCTTTGTTTGGTGCAAATCCTTTGCTCGTGGACTTGTTTCCTTTCACATCCAATGTCACAACCTAATCTCTTTCCACGTGTCCCACGTCTTTGTGTATGATGTGTTATGTTTTGTAGGGCTATTCGGTTTTAATATTTACTCTATGAATAGTTTGATATTTGAGAACGAGGTGAGAATATCAATGCAGAGAAGTACGAGAAACTGGTTAATCTCATGAAGAAAGTGTATACGTATTTTCACTCTAATTCAACCATGATTGTAATGGACCTGTAACACCAATGTTCTCGTAAATAATAGATCATGATGTAAACGTTTGGTTTCAACCCAGAATTCAATATTAAATATTTTACAAGTTCAAAAAAAAAAAAAAACCAAATTATACTCTAAATTGTACATATTAGATTTGGAGTGAATGGTAGAATGATGTATACGAGTTCAATGAATAATTCGTTTATCTTATGCATTTTATTTAAACTATTTTCACTTTATTTTATTTTTTAAAAATTAATTAATTAAATAAATATTCGCACTCATAAGAAAATCGGTATTTTTTTGCTCCAAATATTGCTCGTATAATAATATTTTCGATAATGTATATGGGGATGGATGACCCTCTATACAGTTGTTTTTTTTTTTTTTTTTTTTGG
>NW_019268534.1:1176194-1185826 GCF_002738365.1 Cucurbita moschata
TTTTTTTTTTTTTTTTTTGTATGGATCCTTTCTTTCTCGTGTTAGCCATCAGCTAGTGTTAGAAAAAGCTTGCATCAACAGCGGTTCTCCGATAACCCTCTTGCTTCTGATCCTTTCATGATCCTCAGCCTTTTGCAAGACGAGATGAACATTCTGCACATTTTGAAAATTTAAATTTCAGATCAGAAATGTCTTTTTTGTTTAGAACAAAAATAAATGATAAGATCTCATAAATGAACTTACTCCCATGGAACATCGCCCACAAGCATCCAGTCGCCGTCTTTGTCTTCGTAAGTTGCTGCGTAATCCGATCTATTGAAACCTTCTTTCTCTGAGTAACTACCTAAGAGATCGAACGAGATTATTTATTAAGCTAATGAATTCAAAAGCTCAAGTTTTTAAGCTTTTTTTTTTGTTTGTTAGACATTTTCCTTACGGAGATTGAACTTGAACATGTTTTCCAAGGCCTTCACGAGCTCGGTATAGCTTTTGTAAATGGTTAGATCAAGCTTCCTCAAGTATGGAGCTCCGTCCATGCTCACTTTCACGTACACTCCGCCACAACTTTCTACCTCGTTTTTCTTTCCGGCCAAACAATTCCTCCGGTACGATCGAACCGGTGGCCATCCAACAACTTGTGCCCTAAAATAAATACGTAACATTATTAGTCGAGAACTAATTATGTCTTTCTTATACCTTAAGTCGTTACTAGATCTAAAACTCGAATTTGAGTTAAGTTTTTTTGTGCTTACTTGGAGGGAGGAGATTGGGAGCTTTGATTGAGGCAATTCCCGGCATCCGAAACGCTGCTGTTACTTTCCTTATCAATCTCTGAAAAGGGTCTCTTGTTCGGCTTTAACCCGCTGCAGCGATCAGGTTCGTTGGAGCCGGGGAGGCCGAGACGGAGCTCGGTGGCTTGGAGATCTCGGTCGTTAGAAACTGCCATTTTGGCCATTGGCTTTGGAAGTTAAATTGTTGGAGGGATTATGAGAGAAATGAAAACTGTGAAGAATTGATGATAACGTGCAATATATATAATAGGAAGAATCAAATTATGGTCTACATGAACTCTACCATTAATTATTTGACACGTGTCTTCTCTTTGCATTTATGATATTTTATTTTCTATGAAAATTAATTGTGTGGCTATGTATTTTCCAAATATATTTTTTAAAATTACCCTTTATTAAGATTTTTTTTATGAATTATGAAAATATATAATATATATTAGGAAAAAATATTGAACATTAATTAAGTAAATAACAAAGAAATACAAATATGATGACACGTGGGCGCTAGGCTAATTATGTGGCGGTGGCACGTGGTGTAGAGCATCCCGTGTGTGTCAAGCGACAGATGTGAATGTTTCCCAAAAGAAGGACACGCTGGAGGATGTGGTCTGACGTGGAGGAGACAACACTTAGACAATTACAGCCAATCGTATTAAAAGACATTTGACCAAAAACAAACGGCCAAGATTAGGTTTTGAAGAGCCCAATCTTGGACCGTCGGATCGAGTTAAGGCATTTGAAAACAGGTTCATGTGATGAGCGGGTCCCACTCGATTTGATTTGATTGGCATTTTGGTAGGAATGCATGTGGGCTGTCAAAAGCTCACGGGTAGCCATTTTGAAGAGGGGAACGAAGCATTGCTTGTGAAAAAATGTGAAAATTTATTTTTAGTAGACACGTCTTAAAATTGTGAGGCTGAGACGATACTTAACAACAGGTCAAAACGAACAATATCCGTTGTCGGTGAACTTGGGTTGCTACACCATCCTTTTGCCCCCTTTGAACAATCAGTTGTCTTGATGTGCCCGAAGATCTTGAAATGCGGCTTAATGAGAAAGAGAGGTGGAAGAACCTAAGATTGGTACCTCACAGATTCTTAGACTCTGTGGCTATTACCTCGTTGTTGTCATTGTGATCGCGGTAGATTTTTGCTATTCAAAGCTCTTGGCTTCGTGTAAAACTAAGGAGGCTTTTTGGCAAGTGCGCTCGCGCAGGAGAGTCCACCACTGATTTTGACCACAAGCCAAATTGGACGTGACTTGTTATGTATATATAATAGTTGAATTAAGTTGATTGGATTAAATTTGTATCAAAATTGTTTATTATTATTAGTAATGTGATGTCCCACGTTGGTTGGGAAGGAGAACAAATCATCATTTATAAGGGTGTGGAAATCTTCCTCTAGCAAACAAGTTTTAAAGCCTCGAGGGGAAGCCCGAAAGGGAAAGCCTAAAAAGAACAATATCTGCTTAGCAACGGACCTAGATCATTACAAATGGTATCAGAGTCAGACACTGGACGATGTGTCAGCCTTCTCGCTCTTCCCCAAAGGGGGGTAGACACGAGACGGTGTGCCAGTAAGGACGCTGGGCCCCAAAGGGGGTGGATTGTGATGTCTCACGTTGGTTGGAAACCTTTTGGCTTTTAAAGCCTTGAGGGAATCACTCTTTGTAAAGGCGTGGAAGTCTTCTCCTAGCAGACGCGTTTTAAAGCTTTGAGAGAAAGTCGAAAGAGGACAACTTGCTAGGCGGTGGACCGGGGTCGGTACAATTGATTTTAAGTTATATGTATATATATATTGAATTAAATACGAATTGTAACGTATATTTAAGTTTTAAGGTTTAATATTGTTAAATGAAAATTTTATAGAAATTTTACGATAAAAATTGATTCAAAAAATTATTTTTATTTTATTTTTCATTTTTAAAAAAACTTATTATTATTATTATTATTATTTAAAAATCTAAAACCCTTTAATGAAACCCTCGGCCAAGAGTCTGGCGCGCACACAAAGGAACACAGTCGAAGATAAGAGGGAAATCGAGAGCGATGATAATGGCGGTACAGAAAACCCTAACTCTTTCTTCGTCATTTTTATCAAAGAGCTGCATCTTCTCCTTCTCTAGAAACAAGTCACGAATCGCTTCCTTCTCCCCTTTTCTCTCGCATCTGAACGCTGCTAAACACAGCCGTTTCGCTACTCGTTTCCCAAAATGCTTGGCTATGGAAAACTACAGCACTTACTCTGTTTCCTACCCCAAACCTTCCGAAATCCCATGGAAGAAGGAGCTCAGTAACTCGGTCAGTCTCATCGGGATAGTTGGTACGCCCGTGGAGCTCAAGCGCCTACCAACGGGCAAAGATGTCGCGCGGACGCGACTTGCTGTGTGGAAGTCATCTACTGAAACATCTTGGTACTAATCTAATGTTCTTTTCGAAATGGGTTTTTATGGTTACATTTTATAGAATATTGAATGATAATGTGATTTTTTTTTCGTGGGGGTGCTTATGAGGATTAAATTATTTTCGAATATGAAGAATAAGCTCTTGTGTAGTTTGGAGTTGAGATGTTAAGAATATGGAAGTTTTAGGACCATCGTTATAGACTATATTTCTGATTACGGGGGAGTGGCATCCCAAAATTGTTGTCTCAATTTCAGTAGGATTTGGAAGCCATACGAATCTTTAAATGAACTTTTGTTTCATATAAATTTTCGGGTTTTACCAAGATTGGAAGGAAGTTATTCAAATGCCTCTGTTTGGGTGTTGACAGAGAGGATGTGTGGAATTTGGCACATTCTAAAATTCTTAACAATGGAAGTTTATTGTTGGTGTTATTATGTATTTTTTACTTTTTGGCTCGTTTATCGGAGTTTTCTTGTTTGTATAGCTTTTGCTCTGTAGTTTCCATCTTACAAAAGCTTGTTTTTCAAATTAAAAAAGTGTTATTTCACTAAATCTATCCTACCATGAAGTCCACTAATCAATTGGCATTTGAAGCAAATATTATCTGCTAAAGCATTCTAGAATGATTTCATTCCAACTGTTGTTAGGATTTGCCCTGTTACCCATCTCAGCCGCCAAGTTGTTAGCTCTTTCACCATGTTTAACTGATTAATCATCCATAATTATTGTAATTTCATTGTTTATGTTTGTAATTTTTAAAAGTTGTTAAGGTATGTGGGTTATGAAGTAACGACTATTGGTTGGCCTATGGTCATTGGGACAGGTAAAGAAGAATTGTTGTTCTTGGAGGGACCAAAGTACTCAATCTCCCAACTATTTTAATTTCCTTCTAAATTCAAAATGCCGGCCTCCTCTGAAATTGTTCTTAGAGTGACTCATGTCCATTGGAATTAGCAAGGGGTTGAAGTTTAGGAAACAGTAAATAGGTAGGAAGTATGGATGATGAGACCAAGGATCTTCTAAAAATCTAAATCAAAGAATCCTGACCACCTTTAAATTTCAGGAGGTTATCCACTTTTATATCAAGAAATGAAACCCTAAGCATATTTTGAACAATGGGGACATCATTCTTATAGCTTCCTTACATATCGTCTATGAATAACTTTGCACCAAGTACCATTTGTTCATTGGCGAAGCTTATCAGTGAGGACACCTCCCACCAAGAGAGCTGAGTGCCTGAGCGCATTCCTAGGTGGAACTTTTAAAATTATGACCTTGCACTTTGGGCTTAGATGGCCATTATGCTTCAATGCACTTTAGGAAGATGCACAAGTCTTTTTGGTGAACAAACGTACTACTTCGAGTTTGTATCATCGTGTTAGTTATGTAGGACAAATGTTATTACATTATTAGAAAATTATAGTCATTAGCTAGGGATTTTATTAGAGAAGTAGTCATAAATAAAGTGTGGCTTGAGATAGGTGTATAATTGGGTATTATCTGAGGAGAGAACTAACCCTCTCTAATGCTTGGCAACCCATTGTAGTTCTAATCCATTCATTAGCCTTATCAATATCATATTTTCATTCATTTCCATTTCCTATTTTGTTTCCTATCAAATTGGTGTTAGAGCACCAACCACTAGGGAATATGCCCAACTATTTTCTAGTTATCTCCTAGGGGACCCCTTTCTAATGGTTAGTGCTGCTGATTTTTGAGGGAACAGATTCTGATATTTGGGCTTTGATAAATTTATCCAGTCAACCAGACTGAGTTAGACAAGAGATCAAAGTTTTTGCATGTTTGATGTGGTATTAAGTCTGTACCATGGATTGATAGGACTTGTGCAAACTTGGACATATATCAATTTTTCATTCTAGAATGATTTGTTCCCGTTCAAATTGAATTGTTAGTTACTAGCCATCAAGGGGTGGCGCCGTTGGTTAAGGCATGTGGTCTCTAAGTGTCGCCTACCTCATGTATTCCAATCTTCAAGTGAGCTTAATAATATGGAAAACTCTTGATGTTTCCATCTTGGGGCTGGCTCAATTGCTTTTGAATAGAGAGTTGGATAGCCACTAGTTTCCTATTGAACCTTTAAAATATTGAAATATTAAAAGTTGACACCCACAAGGAGGCATAACGACCTATAGAAAGATACTCTAATCCAACAAAATTATACTAAGATCATAATTACAAAAGACCTAGTAATTGACACCCACAAGGAGGCATTAAACTTCATCACCACCCAAACATTGTAACACGGTCTCTTCATCTCTCCAAATATCCTATTATTCTTTCAGGCTAAATGCCCCACAAGATAGCAAAACCCAGCAAATTCTCAAGTCAGACCACTCAAAAGGCAAATCGAACTGATTCACTTCTTTTGACATACCAGAAAGAAGCCTGGTAGTACCCTGGTGTGTTAGCTAGTGGGCTAAATCTTTCAAACACTTAGTTATCCTTTGTCACTCTGCTCTGTTGATTAGCATTTACGATAGCATTTTTTGTTAGCCTCCCTTTCAACTTTTGGTTCCTATCAAACTTTTGTTTTCTTTGATGATGAGAAACAAGTTAAATTAAGATAGAGAGGGAAAAGTATGGGAAAAAAAGGCATAACATTGTTGAAAGACTCCCCATTTCTTGCCAGCCAAATCTTCCACAAAGTGCTACTTTCATTCCTTTGCACGGCAGAACTTTAAACTTCAGATTTATAGAGAGATACAACATGACATTTCAATCTCGAACCGTTCAAATGTAAAGACAATTAGGACTATGACCCAGATCAATATTTCGCTCTTTCAGGATAAATTTAGCATTCTGGGATGAATTGGCACATGTTGCTTCTCAACACGTTCAGAAAGGCAACCAGATATATGTATCTGGCCGGATGGTCGCAGATGTAGCTGAAGCTGATGATGGAAAACAGCAAACTTACCATAAGGTTTTCCCGTCCTTGTTCTCATTGTTCCATGGTTTTCTGTTGATTCATGAAGTAGATTCTGATGCTTTCATATCTTTGGCAGGTAGTAGTTCAGCAACTGAATTTTATAGAAAGAAGCAACTCAACAGCCCCCCATTGTGACCAAGACTCTAATTCCGCAATGGAAGGCACGGGATACGGGATATTCTTTAATTCAAGATTATTGGTATGACACTTTGCTTCAGAATCTTATTATTTGATCCTATCAAATTTCTCCGCAGGGAAAAAGCTCGGCAGTGGTGCTGTTGATAATGTGGGGGGGTCCACACAAGAACTATGGCAAGCATTCTTTGCCAATCCCGTTAACTGGTGGGACAATAGGAAAAACAAGGTACTTGATTAATTGTTCTCTTGCAATTTTCAACATTCAAATGTCTTGTTTTTGGATTTAAATGTACTTAACATGGACCAAGTCTGGTATTTTGCTTGTGCTTTTATGTATTTTATTACTTCTAATTGTATTTTGCCATATTGATGCATAAAAAAACCTTGAGAACTTACAATGAACTGCATGACATAATAACACATAGTTTTATGTATGTTATTATTTCTATTGCAGAGGGCAGGCCTCTTGGATGCTTGCATTTTCTTAGACGAATAAATTATATAGGCTTTTTTTTGTTGAAAAAAAAGAAACAACAATAATAAAAAGGAAAATGTTCCAGGGATACGAACTCCAAAGGGGAGTGGGAATAAAGAAAGAAAAAAAAAAATCAAGAATTTATAGAAAAAGGAAAAATCAAAAACTTTGAGCCGAACACAAGCAAATAGTGGTTACCCTGCGAACAATATATTTATCCAATAAAACACTCCGCCTTCTTTGAACCAAAAACTTTTAGAGTTTGCAAATCAAGGCTGAAGTGAAGAAGGCTTCACAAACCACCCCTAAAGCAGCCGCAGCTAAAAACAAGGTTAAAACAAACACAGTCGACAGGAACACTGCCAAAAGAATCTTCAATCAGAGCTTTCTGAAAAATTGTTGGATGGATATTTACAAGTATTCAAATACCAGAAAACTAGGTGCAACCTCACAACTGTGCGAGACAAATAGCTTGAAAATCTATGCAAACAACGTGAGGGCAGCATTTTCAACACCCAAGGAACCGAGTGTAATTGAGGCTGTAAAGATTTAAAACAGAGCAGACTAGAAACAACTTATCATATGCCGAAAAGGCAAAAGCAACAACAAAGGAAGGAGCCAGCACAAGGTATTGAAAAAGCAAGCTTCCACAAGACCAAAGATCCCAAAATAAAAAGAAAAAAAAAGCACAGCCATGAAGACGATGAAATCTCTAGGAGTCCGTATGCTTGAAAACTTGAACTTCTTAATGTCTGTGATTTTATCTCGTAAACCTCAAGACCGCAGACCCTTGGGAGGGAGGAAAAATTATCTCATAATGAGTTCTCATGAATGGAGGAGTGGGACTTTGTATCAGAGAAATAATTTAAGAGGGAGGTTTATTTCTTCTAGAGAAATTTTACATAGAACCCTATCAATATCTTGTTAGATGAAATTTTATCATTCCCACTGTCAATTGGAAAATTGAAATCCAGTTCCTCACTAGTAAGACTCACCATGGATTGGTTGTCTTATTCGAGCACATCCTCCAAACATTGACTTTTTGGTTGGTCCATTTGTTGAAAATATGTCATCCTTTGACAGACCTTTGTCAACTAAGAGGCTGAAATTCCAAAAGAGGGGAACTGGGAGAAGAGTTGAATCTTGAGCCAACAGTCATCAGCAGACTATTTTTTAGTTATCATATCAAAATATTATTATTTATTGTATATATGAAATGGTGGGCCTCAATACTTGAAAAGGAAAGAAAAAGGATTACTAGCCTCCCTTTGCAGGCCATTTTAGACATCCTAAACGTCATCTTTTGTTAGTATTTTTAGGTTCCTTTCACTATATGATTCACTTGAATCCTTGATGAGAGATGAGATTCACTCTTTAATGTTAATACGCCTGCATTTTGATTCTGCTTGCAGAAGAACCCAAAATATCCAGATTTTAAACACAAGGACACTGGGGAAGCCTTGTGGGTTGAGGGCTGGAATAATCCACCTTGGGTGAAGTCCCAGCTTGCACTATTGGACATGAGAATGGGTTCTCTTGATAATCAGGAAGCCAATATGGCTAACTTTGTAAACAATTTTTGATTTCCCATCTTACTGAACTGACTCTGGATTCCTTTAAATTGTTTCCAACAGGGTATTAACCAAATATATATGGAAAGATTCTCTTGTGGTTCCTGGCTTGTATGGTTTGAAAATTGATGTGCTACATGTTAGATTGATAGTAATTCAAATTTTTCTTGAGGGTCGGTACCTTTCATGATGGTATGTTGAAATATTTGTTTGTGTGTGACATTAGTTGAATAAATTGTAAATGATACTCATCTTTAATCTTTCATGTAAACGTTGCGTTTTAAAAGAAAAATGATTAAAAAGGAGAAGCTTAGAAAAGGTCAGGAGCAAAAGAGAATTCTGCAAGTACCAAAACCATGAGAACCAAGCAATTTATGTGCCAACTTTAGATACCAAAGGATCAACCCTGTTTGCTTCAGCCAATAATTTGGTTCTTCACACTGCTTAAGACTGCTTTTATAATTCCTTATGTATAACCAAGACATGCTCAAACAAAAAGAAGACCAAAAAAGAAGCTTTATGGGTCAAACACATTCTCTCTCTCTCTCTCTCTCTCTCTTCAATGATTTATTTGCCCAATAATGATCCATGAGAAAACAGAAGTCTTTGATAACTTTGGCAGACACAGCAAAGCACCATCTGCTGAATTTTGAACATAATGCTTCCTTTTGTTTCAAAGCTTAATTATAAATTTTGTAGAATTGTTGTAATCTCTGCGATGGGCTCAAGTCCACTGCTAATGTATTGTCTCTTTAGATTTTCTTCGAGGAATTCTTATAAGATTTAAAATGTGTTTGTTAGAGAGAAGTTTTCACACCTTGTAAAGAATGACAATTAGTTACATGGATGTTTTGTTTTCACACCCTTGTAAAGATGCTTTCTTTTGTTTTCACACGGACGTGGGGTCTCACAATGACAACTAGTTACAAACGGTATCAAAGTCAGACATTAGGCAATATGCCAACAAGGATGCTAAGCCCCAAAAGGGGATATATTGTGAGATCTCAAATCGATTGGAGAAGGGAACAAGTATCAGTGAGAACGCTGAACCCCGAAGGGAAGTGGATTGTGAGATCTCACATCGATTGGAGAGGGAAAGAAAGTATTTTTTACAAGGGTGTAGAAACTTTTCACTAACAGACGCGTTTTAAAACCTAGAAAGAAAAAGCCCAAAAAGACAATATCTACCGGTAGTGAACTTAGACTAATTTATATGATGTTTTGTACCACACGAATCGGACCGTTATTGAAACTTTTGAAGCGTGTAGATAGATACTAAATAAAAAAAAAAAAAAAAAAA
>NW_019268534.1:1187190-1197891 GCF_002738365.1 Cucurbita moschata
AAAAAAAAAAAAAAAAAAAAAAGCTCTAAATCCATAATTTAACCTTATTTTTTCCTCTTTTTGAAACTAAGTACTACTCTCCATTTCAAACTTCTGCATTTCCTTGTAAAGGCACATCATCCAATAAAAATACACCAAAAGAAAAGGAAGAATTCTTATTCATATTTTTACAGGGTCCCACAACCCACTACATAACAAAGGTGCTTTGGTCATATCCCACCACTCCCTCCACCCATTGATGCAAAAACAAGAAAAGAAGAGCATATCAAGTAAAGCTTTGACAAATTCTCCTTGCTTTAGTTCAGCTTGTCAAGACCTGAAAGGCCTGCTTGCATCTTTTAGGGCATTGACATTGATCCATGTTTTGACAAAAGCTACAAAAGTAATCTTAAAAAGCAATATAACTATGGCATCTGACTTTGATTGCAATACCAATACCCACCACAAGTGAAGGGGAACAACCATGAGTGTTGCGACGACAAGAAGCAGCCATGGACCCAACACCGATCCGTAAATTTTCTCTTTTCTTCCTTTTTTTTTACCCATTTTCCTTTAAGGATCGTGGCGATTCTATGGAGGAGGATTACTCTCTGGCTTCACAATGCTCGAGCTATCGGGCGGTTGCGTGTGATAAATCGCCGAAGCCAATGAGATGGGCATGATGCAGAGTGCCTTCGATTGAAGGAATTGCATCGCAGAACCCACGTTTTCTTCCATAAGCTTCGCAACTTGTCTCTCGGTACCATCGTTCGACCACTTCTCCCACGCAGGTTGGTTCCTACCACCCTCACTTCCTTCTTCCTAGGATGCAATAAGGATAGTAACCAAGAACAAATCATCAAGATACGACCCCATTTCATAACGATTTTGTTTTCGGATATCAAGCAGCCACAGAAACCCAAAAGTAAAAACACTATCAAACAGACTTTAAAGTCAAAGATTTCGTTATTCATCTCATTACCTCAACTGATGATAGTGGAATATCCGTTACAAGTGGTGCCACCGCACCAGCTCCACCCAATCTACTCATGCTTAAAACCTGCAAAGTTGATAAATGCAACATTGGATAAATACCTAAAAAAGTAGGATATGAGAAGTGACTGTTACATCCGAAAAATGAGGGAGAAAAACGGGCAAAACTCGAACTATGAGCACAAGCAGTCACTTTAAATAACAGCCACAGCCATACTTTTTAAGTTTATTAGCTGCCTCAATCCATCTAAAGAGTGAAATACGCTTGCATAAGGAGTTGGAAATTAACTGGCTCTACAGACTACAGTACTCGAACGATCAAGTTCGTTTAACAAGAAATATAAGTTCAATTTGATTATGACTATATGATCTCTAAGATGATTTTTTTTGTTGCTTCAGTAGAAACATTTAGACATTGGTCAATTCGACCCAGAGAATACAGGGATTGAATGTATAAACAATCTTCATATACGTTAAACAGCAAGTTTTAACCTATCAGGTAAAATGTCGGAAGGAATATTACTTCACCTTTACTTGGAGACGTAGAAACTTTACGTAGTCCACTATTTCATCGAGCATTGCAGCTCTATCCGTCTACCCAAAACGAAAAATGAATCAGTACCAAACTAAGATTATGCATCCAAGAATGGAAGAACAGATGCAATTAATTCGGGAAACATTAATGAAATTAAGAATCAGGTCAATAGGGTACTCGAGCATCCACGAAAGTAAGTGGAAGAGTAGACATTAACAACAAAATAACACCCCCCACTCATTTTAGAGGCAAAACGCATTCATGCTTAGATATGATTTGACGGGAGCCCTCACATGGGCGAGGGGAATACGAGTTGTAAGGGTAATTCGAGCTATTGACAATTAAGATCTTAGCTATGTAGGGAACAATCACCATATGCTAAGTCCTTATCGTCCGATGTTTTACCAGGTTTTCTAAGTTGTGGAGCCAAGAGCTTGAAAATACCAACAAGACAATCATCTCAATAATTTCAATGACTTAAAATCATAGATAATCACCTTATTGACACTCGGAACAAGCTCCTGCAAAGCCCGGATTCTCTCTGCAATTCTTTCTCTTCGTAACTGTAACAAATAAATAGCGACGAAAATTACTTCAAGAAACCTAGAAGTGCTGCAATAATATTTTGATACAATAATCATCTAGCAACAGCGAACCGTTTCTGGTTTCCAAAACTGGCATCTATCATACCCGCTCTGCAATGCTATGTGGATCAGTCGCCTGTCCTCGTCTTGCTCGTACCCTAGGGCGCATCGTTGGTGGATGCGGTGCTGCACCCATAGTAGCATGCATTTGTTGGCCTTGATAAACCTGCAAAAAGCTTAAAAGAGAGTCACTCAAGGCATTCAAACACTCCAAAGATGTCTGAAATAAATAGTTTGCATCCACTCTGTCTCAAGAGCAAAAGAATGGCAATACATCAAACAGAACTGTCTGTAATTTCCAGTTTCTCTTAAGCAAGACACCAAAAACCAGAAACATCACAGCCATAAGTGATCATAGCAGTTCATGTTATTTCAAGAAGAACACAATAATATGAACACATAAGAGAAAGCATAATTCTATCAGTAATTCAACCATAACTCTACCAGCACATAGATTTAACTATATGAAGCAACAATAAAGAGAATCATGAACTTACATTTTTCACAGATGAAGCTCGAACATCAACAACCTCACCACAATACCTCTTCCCACTTCCAGAAGCTTCCTCAGCCTTAAGAAACCCACTCTTCCCTTGGTCCAAGCTCAACCCCAAAGGAAAAGGGGTTCCGCCATGGAACCCTGCACCACCGACACTTCCACTTCCAATCGTAGAGATGTGGCCACCTCCATCGCCGGAGCTAAGTTGAAGCATCATCGGAGCCTGACCGTGAGCCGCCGCAGCAGCAGCAGCAGCAGCTCCTGCCAATCCGCCGTCGGTTCCAGCTAACCCTTGCTCCGCCGAACCGAAAGGGGAAATCCCAAGAATCTGCTCGAGGAAATCATCGGAGGGAGTCTCGGAATGATTGTTCGCCATGGAATTGAAGTCGAGCGAGGCGAAACCAATGGATTAAGAACAGAACGGCGGTTTCAAATAGCATCTACATGCAAGAGAAAGAAGGAAAATAGAAGTCGATGATTTTGAGCTTCTTGATTTTGTAGTGAGAGGAAGCTCAATTTTGAGCTCGATCTTCTTGAAGCTTCTACCTCTCTGCCTCTGTGTCCGTAAGTTCTTGGTTTCAGTTCAGTTCTACAGAGACGAAAAAGAAGGAAGCTTTATCCTGCTTAAAAATGTCGCTACTTTGTCTAAAAGGGACTACTTTTTCCTATATTTACATTTCTACCCCATTTTCACTTTCTTCCTAAACGCCGTCGTTTTCTCTTCCACTCAAAAACCCGTTCTTACCACAAACAAGAAAAACCCGACTGGACTCTCAGACATGGAAGAACTCCTTGTTAGAAGAACACGACTCTCGACAATGGTATGATATTGTCCCATTTGAGCGTAAGCTCTCATGGCTTTGCTTTGGGCTTCCCAAAAGGCCTCACAAGATAATATTCCTCACTTATAAATCTATGATCATTCCCTCAAGTCGCTGATGTCGGAATTTCATCATCCAACACTCCTAAACCTATTTATTTGCTCACTGATTTTTCTCCTTCAAAACGAAAGTGATTACAGTCGAGATTCATTCGACTGAACTACCCTCCTTATCCTTTATTTCTCGGCTGAGATTACCTAGTCGAGTCAACTCGGTTTCGCTAGCTAAATTGTTTGGCTATTTCCTTTCACCGAAACCTATATCCCCTCCAGTTCTTGCTCGTTATTCTTTCACGGTAAACAAAAGACTCAACTCAATATTCATTCAACTGGTCCGGAAGCCAAGTCAAGGCTTACACCTCCACACGAAAAATTTCTCAAATATCATTGGTTCTTTCTGCGAATATAAATTTTTAACTAAATAAATAAATAAAAGTAAACTCAAAGAGTTACATCCCCCGTGTAAATACGGTTAATTTGAAAATGACATTTATGAACAATTCAAAGTCTTATCCATTAGGACTTTAAATTAATCAAATATAATTATTTCTACGTATTTATTTATTTATTTAAACCAATATAAACCAAAACTCATAAAATAAATAAAAATAATAATAAAAACTTTAATTTTTATTTATTATAAAAGCATTTAATGAATTAATAAAAATACGATAATAAAAACAAAAAAAAAAAAATTAAGTTGTGAGTGGTGACTAAATAATTCAATCAAAAAATTATATTTGGTATAAATTTTAATAATATTGAAAATAATCTGTCGTTGGAATTAATTGAAAAATTAAGTTTTTAAATTAATAGTAATTAATATTATTAGGAAAATAAATGGAAAATGGAGTTGAGATATGCGTGGATTAAATTGAGAAATTAAAAGAAATCATTGACTTGTTCCTCCTCTTGGAAATGTGAAGCATTAATCTTTGTGAAATCTCATTAATCATTCTCATAAATGAATCCATTTTGAAGACAAATTTCAGACTTCAGCTCTCTCCATAGATCTCATCATCTCCTTGTCTTCTTGAATTCACAAATCCAAGGTAACGTGTTTGGAAGATCAATCAGAGCTCGTTTGCTTGTATGTTCTTCTTCTTAGATGCAAAATCCAAATTCACGCAGCTGCATTATTCCTTTCGTATCTCCATTTTTCATGGTTCTTCGTAGATCCCCATTTTTCCCCCAAACCCAAAATGTGTTTCTTCTGATCAACACTGCGTGATTTACTGCCCCTTTCATTCTTCTCCGCCTTCGTCGCATTTGGAAGATAGCTGACGGAGGGTTGCTTAGAGATGAGAATTTCATCGAGGGTTTTCGTGTTTTTGATTCTCTGCTCCATCCCCTGGCGGTCTTTCGCGATCGAGAACTTCCGGCAACCGTAAGTCGTTTCAATTTTTTTTTCTTCTGTTGTTTTGAATCTTGATGGTCGTTGATTTGTACTGATTTTGGGAGCTCCAGATGGATTGAGATCTGTTATTCTTGGCATTTGAGTTGCGTAGAAGTTCTTGTTTATTTTCATTTATTATGTTGTTGACTTGTTGTTGCGTAGTTCGCTCAGTTGGTTAGTGCTACAAGATGTCTGCCTTTGGGGACAACTCTCCGTTTAAGTTTTGTTTAGAAGGTATAAAAGCGAAAAAAAAGGGTTAACTAGAAGATTCATGATTAGAAGATGCTGTGTCTGGAACATGAATTCAAGGAAGAAATTTTTGTAGGAACATTTATCATATCACTTAAGAAGTAAATGCATAGAAAAGCGAGACCGAAGTTGGTGCAACGATAGCTTAGAGCTACGAAAAGAAACTTTTCTACTCCATATATTTGCAGTTAAGGTACGGGAGAATACCAGGGAATGCCTATCAGCTACTCCAATATTTGTGATTGTGGGGAGATGTTTTAGCTTTTAAGTAGATGGGTAGTCCAAGGTTCACAGAAGAACCTGTTATGATACATTTGGATGGGAAAGGATAACTATTTGGTTTATCTCCAATTTCTGATGATATAATGTTATTTGTACACCTACCTAACTTTGTTGCTCGATTCTGAATATTTTGTTTGCTTAATTTTGTGTGATTTATTTGTTGGTTCATGAGCATTTTTCTAACTTAGTTTTGAGGAGGTATCAAAGATAAAAGTTTTATTTAATTTTCGAAAGCGTTACTTTTTGTTCATTTTCATGTTTTATTTATATGTATTATCTTCAATGAATTAATGATGGACTGCCAATTAATTAAAGTGAGAGAACATTTTAAACTTTCAACAAGGTCTGACCTATGGGACCTCTGATATTAAACTAAGCTTTATACTTTAGCTTACGATGATTTATTCCATAATGTGTTTCTTTATCATGAACGCTTGGATATATCACATGCTGTACAATATTTCGTTCATTGGTTGGCCATGATGTTCAAACCTGTAGCATCTGTCTTTGGAGTTGTTTATTTCCTTGGTAAGAAGGACTAAAGCTCGTTTTAATCACTTGCAGATTTCCTATTGTGGAACCTGATCCTGGCCATACAAAACTTCGCCTTTCTAGAGAAGGTTTAGAGGCTATTGAAAGAATAACTAATCCAATTGCAGCTGTTGCGGTTAGAATGAGATGCTCTTTTGTGACATTAGTACTTGTGGCATTTTCACATAACTTAAATGAATGGATATCTTTGAATTGATTCTTGAACCATTATTTTCCCTTGTATTTTTTTTAATGTGGAAGTTTTCCAGTCCTTTATTAGGAACCGATGATGCAGGGACCATTTCTATGCATATTTTCTGGTTTCACATGCATGTTTTGTAGTTTAAAAATGATGGCTTCATGGACGAGGACCAGTTTTACTCATGTTACTTGTATGATGGTCCCTCCTGCAATAAATGTTGATTGCTAAACCTGCATTTCAGAAAGTGGCTTCTCTTTAGCTACAATTTAAAGAATGCAGTGGATATGATTTGCAAGGGCGAGAATGAAGAAGAATCTAATCATAAGTTTTATTTCATGTCCGTTGCATGCTACAATGCATGTTTAAGAGTCAAGATAGATATTTTATCTTTTTTTGGGGGGGTTTAAATTATAAGTTTTGTTTCCAACCTTTTAGTGTCTATTTAGTCCATGTAATTGTCGAACAGATTCGTTCACTTTAAAGGATATGTCTATTTAGTCCATATACTTTAAGAAGATTATAGGCCCATAAACTTTTAATTTTATGTCTAAATGGTTTCTACCTTGAGCCTGCTAGTTTAATGCTTATTACCAAATGCTTGAACCTGCCTAAAATTATTTCCTCTCATTATCCTCAAATAATATAGTTTTTGTGCTATGTAAATGTTAAACTAACATAGACAATGATAGGATACAAAAATGCAAAATTGAGATACTTATTAGAATTGAATAAAGTATAAAGGCCAAATAAATGCCACTTTGAAAATTCAGGCTCTAATAGAAGCTTTCTGAAGTGCAGACATAAATAGACAACCTCAAAAACATAAGAACCACAGTTGTAACTTAACCTTTTTTCTTTTTTCTCTTTTTTTTGTAGCTTATGGTTAGTCTTCTGTTTATTTTTTATCGACGATTATGAACTTTATAGGTTCAAGTTTTGGTAGGTAATATATATAGTCTTGACTGTGTTATCTTTTCTTTCATATGATCAGGTCATTGGGCCATACCGATCTGGGAAATCTTTCTTGCTTAATCAACTTCTCTCACTTTCTTGCTATGAAGGTGCGTTAACTCCTATTAATTTGTACCATTTCTCTTGTTTCAAAAATTAAAGATCCTGTATATATAAATATCATTTATTGTATAAATCAAATGTTTTGTGTTCCAGGTTTTGGTGTAGGACACCAGCGTGACACCAAGACAAAAGGTAAATGCAGTTGCAATGATATGGTGGTTGTGGATGTGTTATATTTACTTGTTGGTTTTTTATATAGTTTGTCAATTTGTTTTGCACAGGGATCTGGGTGTGGGGTACTCCTCTGGAGTTGATGATTGATGGAGTCAAAACTTCTGTTTTCTACCTTGATACAGAGGGATTTGAAAGTGTTGGAAAGTCAAATGTATATGATGATCGGTAATCTGAGTCCGTGAATCATTTTTAGCACTAGTTCTTGTTGCTTATTCCCTTTAACAATATTCCGTTTTGATGTGTGCAGGATCTTTGCTTTGGCAACTGTTCTGAGTTCTGTGCTTATCTACAACCTGCCTGAGACTGTGAGTCATCATGACTTCTTATTTTCTCCATCATGTCAATTGTTGCTCTTGCTTGAAACCTAATTTTCATAGCTAAAAAGAATTCGTAGTTTTATTTTTTTTTAATTAGAAGACAAGAAGTGAACGATAACTATGCGTTCCAAGATTTAATTATCTTTCATGTTTTATGCTTATTTAAGCGGACATGTTTATTTTGATGAAAAAGGGAGCTTCCATGGTGGTAAAATTTTGAGACACGAGAGTTAGGTGGAAAATCTATTAGAATAATGTGATCAGTTAGGACTTCCACATTCCTTGGATCTATATAGTTGTATCACTCATACTCGCCTCCAATGACTTAGCTTCACAAAACCATTTGAGCTATTCCCGCTATTAGTCACAAACAACTATGTTATGGTCTCGATTCTTCTCTAAAACATAGCCTACTTATTTGGAAGGGTTGAGAAGAATGCTAGATAGTTTATTATAGATCTTTATTCTTTATAAGCAAAATGAGGCCGAATGAATTAAACTCTTGACTTCTTTCTCAAATGGCTTTTTCATTGCTCTTGGATGCTGTCTTTTTCTCTTTGTTTGTGAAGTTGAAGTGAAAGGTTCTATCTGTAATGGTGAGAGATAGGGTTTGAAACCAAAATTAATGAGGAAAGTTCGATGGATTCATATATGCAAGCCTTATTTTACATGCGTGCAATGCTTCATACGTATGAGATTTTTGTATTGGACGCATTGCTTCTATTTTTCTATGCAAAAGTTTGATTTTTGCAGCTTTCATTTTTATGCTAGTCGCATCTCCCTAGAGTACATTTTGAGGCATTTCAAGTCTACTAGGCATAGATGTGATTTTGCTGAAACGTTATACTCTAAAATTACAAGTTAATACAACAAGAAAACGATAAAGAAATACAACATATATACAAAAGGATTTGGCGTGACCTGAGGATGTGGCCACGAGCAACACGCCTTGAACAAGCATGACTGTGATACATAGCTGTCATTATTTTTGTCCAGTTCAAAAGTTGTTCAGATATTGAAGTAATATTGAACATGTTGCGTTTGAAATACTTCACTACTCTCCTTGACCTCATTGTTGCTCATAGTTATGAGTTTGCCATTTTTTGGTTATATTATTTATACCCAGTCATGAACAACCTTAGGTTGGCTTGGCTTTCCTTCAAGTTGGACTACTGTTAACAAATATTTGGTGATATTAGAGAATGCATAAATGTAAGCTATCATACACCATGTATCTGCTTGATGTTAATGATTGTGAACTTCGGCTTTAGTTCCTATGATACTATCATCCAGTTCAACTGAGCCAATGTTTTTCTGACATACCATTCGCGCTACTAATGTTTTTGCCTTGATTTCTATAGATCCGTGAAGCTGATATTTCTCGATTGTCATTTGCTGTTGAGCTTGCTGAAGAATTTTATGGGAGGTTTGCATTTTCTAAATTTATTTAATCAATTGTCTTTTTTTTTTTTTTTTTTTTTTTGTTAAATTACAAATTTAGTTCCTAAACTTTGAAAGCTGTGTATGTCAATTTTTATTGTAGTACATCCTTAATTGTTTACATGTTTACTTAAATGTTGACCTGAGTTGTTGGTTGAACTAACTAGTAAGGATGTAGCATGATGTGAGAATTGGTCAGTTGAATAAAGTAAGAGCAATCAGACAAAAACAATTTCGTTCAAATGTATTCTACCCTCTTGGCTCTCACCCCATCAAATATTTTTGCTGGCCCACCCTTATTTTATTCGATTAACCTATTTCAGTGTGCCACTCCATGCCAAAGTGCCAAATCATCACTTGCTTATCCAATTAGCATGCTACATCAATATTTGAGTAATGATATTGAAGATTGTGACTTAATGCAAAATCAAAAACTTAGGAACGTGATTAAACCTTTTAAGAGTTCAAGGACTCATAAGCTCATTCATCAAAGTTTAGATGCTTTTGTAAATTAACATTTTTTTCTTGTTGGGTTTTTAAATTTCTTATGTTGCAATCTGACTGTTACATGTTTTATTCTGCACGCTGCTCGTGGGCATGTAGAGTGAAGGTAGTAAACTTCTAGCCCTGTTTTAGTTACTTTCATTCTTCCTCCATCACACCTTATAACGGAGATCTGTTACTTATAATCTGTAGGGACAAGATGTTGCCTTTGAGCCTGCTAAGTTGCTATGGCTTATCCAGCGTGATTTTCTACGTAGGTTCCCTGCTTTCGTGGCTTTTGCACACAGTTTTCAAGTTATCTAATAATTCTGCATTTTTTTATTTTTTATTTTTTTTTATTTTTATAATCATAATTTAATCTTTCAAATTGATCCAAATTGATCACATCAGCATGTCATATGCCGTTTGATTAGTGGGAATGAAGTATGCTTACTAGATAGACGTCAGTATATCCATATTAGTTATATGAGAAGGCAAAGGTGCTTGGTATTGAAGTATACTAAACATACTTGACTATTAAATCTAGATGGAGTCGTTTTCCTTTTGAAGAAGGTGATCTTTGAAATCCCAACACCGTAGGCCTAGTTCTCTTAATTGTTCTTAAAGCCAACTAATATTGCTTTAAATGTTTGATTTGTTCTGAAACAATACATTTTTTTGTAAGAAAAATTCACTTGCACCAAGAGAAATGAAATAAGAAAATCAAACTTACCAGACTATAAAAAATATAGGCCCAAGCCACAAAAAAACTTACTAATGGGAGCTCCAATTGTCACGATCATAAAGAAGCAATATGATCTTAAAAACCATAGCAATTGGTTGTAGAATATTATTGACATTGACTGTTTACTTTGGGAGGCTATTAGGTTTAGTGCCTAATAGCCAGACTTCTTATGTCAATCAAATAGAGTAGTCTTAAAATCCTCTGGCTATAATGCCGTTAATTGGTCTTGTTACTTGTTTCTTGTTTTTTTTTTTTTTTTTTTTTTTTTGAAAAAAAAA
>NW_019268534.1:1198265-1220986 GCF_002738365.1 Cucurbita moschata
TTTTTTTTTTTTTTTTTTTTTTTTCTTTTCAGAAAAAAAAAGAAAAAAAAAACAAAAGAAAAATTGGCCCATTAAGTCTAAGATTTGACCTAATGTATTTTGTTTCTGACACTTCGGCTGGAGCTTTGTATATATTTTTGGCCATCAAATAGGGAATTAAAAGGAGGTGTCCTGTTCTTCCTGCCCCAATTTTTGTACTCTAGATTTATTTGACTCTTTTGTTGCTGTTTTATAGAAGGAAAAAGTGTTCAAGAAATGGTGAATGAAGCTCTAAAACAAGTGCCTAATAGCGAAGGTTGGTTTTAATGTTTTACTGCAATAAGACTAGACTGATTCATTCTAAAGTATCTTAGCATATGTGTAGGATTTTTTTTTTAATGCATGGTGCTTTTATCATAAATGCAGGAAACAAAAACATTGATCTGGTATTCACCCTCAGACTTCAGTTTCGTTTTTTATGGAAAGAAAAGAAAAACATTTATTTTCAGGGAAAATAGGTGTGATCTCTGTAATTGCATCAGGTTAACCAAATTCGAGATTCTTTGGCTATTATGGGAGATAATAGTACAGCCTTCAGCTTACCACAAGTATGACCCTTCCTCATTTTTTGATCATCTCCGTTCAGTCTCATTATTAACATGGGGTTATGCTTAATTGTGGTGTTAGGAAGAAGGGATCCTTGCATGCACATTTACTTCTATGTCAAAACATGTTATTTCTGTAAAAACTGATATGCATGGTAGTAGCAAGCTATGTTCTAGGCATATAGGACCGTATTTCTTTCAAAACTTTTTCTTGAGGAGTCCAATAAAATTGTGATTTTATGTTTTTAACAGCCTCATCTTCAAAGAATCAAGCTTTGTGATATGAAGGATGGTGAGCTGGAGCCAACATATGTTACAAAGAGGGAAGAGTTAAAAAAGCTTGTTACGAGCATTATCCGTCCAAAGATTGTGCAGGGAAAATCTATGAATGGGAAGGAATTTGTATCCTTCTTAGAACAGGTGAATGTGCATTTTATTGTCTCGAATTTATTTGCTCGTTACCCGTCTTTTCACTAGTGGTTCCACTAACAATTTGATGAACATTTAAATGATGTATGCATCCATTTTTTTCTTTAATTTTTATCAATACATGATTTATTTCTAACTTTAATTTACATTTTGCTTCAATTTTAGATTCTTGAAGCATTGAACAAAGGGGAAATTCCATCTACCGGATCTCTTGTTGAGGTTTTCAACAAGGGTGTTCTTGAGCGATGTTTGAAAATATACAGTGACAGAATGGCAACGGTGCATTTACCTATGACAGAGCAATCTTTGCAAGGAACCCATGAAATCCATCGAGCAGAGGCAATGCGAGCTTTCGATGAACAACATTTTGGCCGTCACCATGCAAAGAAGTCAGTCACACAACTTGATGAAGAAATCGACAAGGTTTCAACTTCTCTATTAAAAGTAGTCTAAATTTTTTGGGGTATGATGTCAAGTATCGTCAATTTAGTGAATAATAGTTGCTAAACATCTGATACCTTGGTGTATTTTAGCCTATTTCTTGTGAAGTTGAAGTAAACAATTCATTTGGATGAAATTGGGAGAACCATCTTGCAGTGCTAGTCTCTTGACCTTGGAATACCTTTCAGTTTCTAGTAGTAGTTGTAATAATAGTGATAATCAAATTGGGAGAACCACCTTTCAGTGCTAGTCTCTTAGCATGCATTGTTTATCATTGGCCTCCAGTGCAATTGCCTGAATAACATGTTTTTTTTCCTTTGATTTCTAAGCCCCTTGTTATGTAAGCTCCCTAACCTCTAAAAATTGTTTATAGGTGCATAGTAACATTATATTGGCGAATCGGTATCAATCCTCAAAGCTCTGTGAGGAACTGTATACAAAGTGTGAAGATCAAATGGACCACCTTCAAGCTCTAAGGCTTCCGTCAATGGCAAAATTCAATGCAGGTTTTCTGCAATGCAATCAAAGTTTTGAGCAAGAGTGTGTTGGACCATCAAAAGAAAACTATGAGCAACGTATGTCAAAGGTAATGCGGCCATCAGGTTATCTTGATGTCTAATTCTGATTTTATGTTAATTTCATGGAACATAGATGACAGTGAAATGGGTGTTTCACTTAGTTTTGCTCGTAAACTGACCTGATTTATTCATAAAGTTACGATATCTTTCAAGTCGTTTTAGTGACCTTCATGTGGTGTCTCAATCGGTATTTTGAAATTTATTTTGTTTTAAAAAGAATAAATTTGATTTGTACTCTGTGTCTACGCCAATCAACTGTTCGTATATGACCCCATTTCTTTCTAGATGTTTTCCACATACGTTTTCAAGCTTAGATGGCTGTCCCAATCTGACCAAATCGACCATATACAGTTTCAAAAGCTGAATTTTCTAATCATGGATGAGTCATGATTTGCAGATGTTAGGGAAGTCACGATCTCTCTTTATCAAGGAATACAATCACAGGCTTTTCAATTGGTTGGTGGCGTTTTCTCTTAGCATGGTGATTGTGGGAAGGTTTGTTATAAAGTTCTTCTTAATTGAAATTGGGGCATGGCTGCTCTTCATCTTTTTGGAGATATACACGAGGATGTTCTGGTCGGCCGAGACCCTTTACTACAGCCCTGTGTGGCATTTTGTTGTAGTCACCTGGGAAACAATCGTTTATAGCCCCATCCTGGATTTGGACAGGTTAGTAACTTTTCTGGTTATTGAATATACCATACCTTATATCTAACTATGAGCTTCATACCTACTCATTCTCATGCCTAAAAAATGAAACCTTCAAGTCTTAGATCATTTGACAATGTAAATGAATGATTTTATTGAGGAAGGATAGTTTTATCAGTTCCTCCATCAACTATTTCTAGGAATACACCTTCATGACTGGTAATTTTTGGTTTGTTCATATAGAGAGAATGACCTTTCATCTCACTAGAAGATCATGTTTGGATGTCATATATGGAGTTGAAACTGATGTGAGTTTAACTGGTTTTCTTGGTTTATTTGGTGAAACAGATGGGCGATTCCCATGGGAGTGTTGGCTGCTGTTTTGGTTGTGTATTGGAGGTGTTGTGGAAGAAGAAAATATGGATCCCATTGGATTTTGCCATTATACAACAATCCCAAGAATGGTTCACACAGGCCAAGATCAGACTGATAACATTAATCTTTGCATCTCTCCAACCACTTTGCAGTTTCTTTTTTTGATCTTTCTGGCGAGCTCTTCACCTTTTTGATACATGAAGCTCGCCGCTGCTCATCAGCTTCAATATTAGTTAGGAACCAAGTTTAGACAGATCATTTATCATCATTCTGTAGCGACAGTATAACAGAAATATATGGATCAAGGAAATATTGCTGTCCTTCAAATATATTTGTAACATCTCTAAAATATTGTATTCAATTTTACTCACCGAAGCTATTTCCTCTCTTTTAACATCTGAAAGAGACAAGACATGACAAGAAAATCTATATCACATTCAATTTTACTCATAGATGCTCAAATTGCTGTATTCAGTTCCTTTCTAAGGCTGTTTGCAAAGTGAAAAACTGGTAAAATATTATATGGAACCAACTAGCCAACTGATTTTTGCTTCTGAAAAAATACCTACTTAAAACGAGATCCAAGTCTTATTACATAATGGAACATGAAATGAAAACAATAGGTAAGGAGTATTTCATTTCTTATTAATCCCTTTAATGCCACAAGCCCGATGTTACATGTAAATGGTAGATACCTTGCAAACGACCGACCTTGGAAAATTTGGAACAGAAACGGCATTCAATTCTTGTGGTTTGGAGCAGCGTGTGAAGGTTCTGCATCCCAACCTGACATTGTGCCATGCACGGTCTGCTTCTGCACGTGATCAATATGCACGGAGGGCATATCGGTCATTTTGGTTGCCACGTCATTTTGTGATCTTCCAACATGTGGAATGGGTGGAGAAATAGTTGGAACAGGGCCTTCCAAATTCTGGTGATGTGGGGGGCTGTTTGCAAATGGAGACATGTTTCGGTGGAAGAATTGGGTGTTGGATTGCGACGGCATTTGGCTACTGACAAACGGCATTTGGCTTTGAGACATGGCAGCAAGCAGTGGATTCACTCCTGTCACTCTCTTCACTGTTTCTTCAGCCATTTTCACCTGACAATTCACGTACAATATTCATAAATATCCTATTGATTTCCCAAAAACATAAAGTCAGGCATCATACTATTCTCACTATACAGTTAATCCATCCTTGTACTCTACAAGAAAGGGCACCTAAAAAAACTACACCATTAAGAGCCTTCCAATCACTAATAGTCAACAAGAGTTGTAATTACAACAGGTTGTAAATACAAAAGAATTTTGTGGGTAGAGAGAAATCCCCTGAGAAATTGTATTGTGTACAGGATTACAAAAAAGGTCAAAAAGGGTTCGACGGCCGGTTGAAAAAATGTGGGCTTATTTTTCCTTTCTTTCTTTCCGAGTTTTCTTCTTTATAATCGGAATTATTTTTAAGGGTTGGGGAAGATATATTTTTTTTGGGCATTCCACCATGATTTTGACACAATCATAACCAACTTAAAGGGAAACTCAATCCCCATTATACTTTTTTACTAGTTTTATGACTTTGTCGGACTGTAGGCGAGGTTCTCCTTCGCCGATCAAACAAAACTCATACAGAAACTAAGCTTCATTTAGCCATACACATCGCATATACGTGCATTTTCACTTGATTACGACTCTAATTGACTTAGTTCAACCTTGCCTCTACATTAGGCCAAGTTCCTTCAAATGCAACGTCGCATCTCATCTTGTCATCTTGATCCTTAATAATACAACCCGGATCTAAAGCTTCACCAAGTTGTGTTTGGACCCTTCATTGGGTTAAAACAACCTCAAAACACTCAACCGAAGCTCATCAGGTGATTTCAACACTTATTGGAGCCTATTGGAGCATTATAACACTTATAAGGGCATGTTGATGCTAGAGCTTATCATGGCATTACAATGCTTATCGGGACAAATCGGTTCAATACAGTGTTAACCGTAAACTTTGGAGTCCCACTGATGCTTCATGATGCATCCTAAGACTTGAGATGAGATCGGCCTTCACTGCTCACTTTGACACGCTTATCGAGAACCAATCCATGAGTAATCTTTTATGATCGAAACATCTCGAACATCCATTCATCCTAATACTAACAAGGCATGAACCCTCTTGTGTCCATGTTTAGTCATTTCTGCATACCTTGTCGAAGAATGACCCTATATACCAATCTCTAACTCAAGGGATGGGGCGCAATGTTAGCCCACTTGTGTTGTCCGACACTCTCCTCAAAAACCCATTGAAGGAAAACACCCAAGACACTTGTATTACGATGCTTCCGCACACCACATGTCAAGGGGTAGCTCATTTAGGTCATGGGACCCAACGATGGTGGAGAGCTGACACCATGCCGTCACTTGTAGTATATTCTAAGGTATATTGCTTCAGCAAGAGTAGATGTCATTTTGGCAAGAAGTCATTGGTTGAGTGTTTGTCAAGTATCCGATTTACACCAAATTTGACGAGCTTTCAATATTGGAATCCCGACTTTTGAAGATATGGTCAGCCTTATCCAACCCCTTAGTCTTTGACACTCCTAAGAACATTGTTGTCTCAAATTTTACTTATACCACTCTTTGACCTATGTCAATAGACAAGTAAGCTATTGACAACAAATCTACCAATTGATCATCATGGAAATTACAAAATGACTTCTCCCCGTTTACCTCCAAAACCAAAGCAACACCAAGCAAACCTTTAGACTATTCGAGTTCCTTAATGACCTTCAATCATCGAGGTTTGACTTCCTCAATCACTTTCTATCATCCAAGTGCACTTCGACGATTAAAATCGTACCTCTCCTATAACACACTAATCTGGTTGAGGTGGCAATGCCACAACATTGAGAAGGCAAGTACACTAACAATTGTGCTAGAGGATGTGCAAATCATGGGCATTTAAATTTTCTGAAATCTTACACCGTCTATCATCAAGGTGCATCGGCAAACACAAGATGGTTTCTTTTCGATATACCTCCACTCGTCAAGGTACAAAACAATTCAATAGACAATTTTGTTCTTTAATGTGGTTCTGACGCCTTTGTTTTCCTTTTTTTTCTTTTTTTTTTTAATAATTGTGAATGTTCAGGCCAGATTAAGTGCATCTAGGCTATTCTCATGGGACAACTACTTTACCCTACTACATTTAGTTTTCAAAGTAGCTGGTAAGAAATTAAATACTATATAGGTAGAAATCATGATTTCAACCTATTCCCTTTTTGAGCTCTTTGCTATTTACATTGGCCCTTATTGACCACTAGATTAATCCGTTGTAGCTTCGGTTTTGATGCACTTTTAAAAAGTCTGTTCATCTTGCATTTAGGAAAACAGTTTATAGTGCTGCCTAGGAACCAATAAAAAAGAGCCTATGATACACGGAGCAGGGTGAACCTGAAAAATGTGGAAATGGCACTCTTACTTGGAAGAAAAGAATGAAGGAACAGGAGGAAAGTACTATCATCCACGATCAAGAATTGCCAAGGTAGATGAAGAGGAATGCATCAGAACTTTAACCATTCCGCAAGGGAGAGCGCAGTGCCTAATTTCTGCTTTAATTAGATGTTCGAAGTCCTTTTTGTCCTTGTTTTGGTCTTTTATGTTATTCTTCTTTTCTTTTCTTTTCTTTTTTTTTTCCCCCACTCCTTCCTTTACCCCCAAGGGAGAAAAAAAACCAAAAAGAAAAAAACAACAATGACTAACCTTCGCTCTTAAAGTCTCGATATCAGCTTTCAAAATTCTATTGTCAACAGCTGCATCATCGTACTTCTGATTTACATCTGTTAGACGCTTTAACAAAGTAGAGTGTTCAACCCTAAGTTGACCGACCTTTAGAAAAGGAACCACATTTAGTAAATGTTTTAGTAAGAAAGGAAAGTAACCAAGAACATATAAGGGTACCTGTGTCTCAAGTTCATTCAAGTGTGCTTGTTTTCGTCGTCTGGAGCGTCTTGCTGATTCTCTATTTGACAACATCCTAGGCCACCATCAATGTCAAGTGAGTAAAGCTAGGACCGGGCAACAAATTGGGCAGAAGGATTGATTTTTCGCATATGGCTTCTTTTTCTCTCCTTTCTCTAATATTTATTTACTGATTAGAAACAAAAACTCTTCCAGATAATAACATTTACTAAACAAGTAAAAGGACAGGATGGAAGATGAGGTATCTTACTTTCCCAAAAACCAATAACGATCACACAAAAAAACCCCTCAATAGTAGCAACAAGAAAAGAGGATAGTTTTTATTTAAATGCAAAGTAAACATGCTTGACATATCTCTATTAGTAAAAATTACAGAATTTTTCTAATAAGTGCTCTTTTCCAAAATATTTTATTGGAAGGTGCAACTTCAAGCTTTTTTGTTTCACAAAGGTACAACGCGATTGTGGAGGGGATTTGATATGAGAATTAAGTTTAGCACATGATGAACTTATATCATCAAAGAAGATGTAACAACAATACCTGCTCTAAAGATTATAACGGGTGAAAAGAATAATAGAAGGCATAAGAAGTAAACAATAACCAGAGGGTGATCAAATGATCGTTGCTTGAGTCATATTCTCAATCAACGGAAATATATTACCTCCTAGCTCGTCTTGCATCACCAGGATCCATATTCTCAATGTTTTCAATGTCTCCTTCAAGATCATCATCATCGGACTCATCTCTGGATGATCCACTTGTTGTTTGAACAGCTTGTATCCCAAGCTTCTTAGGCATTGCAGGTAAGGATGGGATCCCAAGTTGACTACCAGTAGCCTCACTTTCTTTTGTTGAAGTTCCACGATCAGAGCCTTAGCCACCATTTAGCAAAAGTGATATTGCAGTTATAGCACACAGTTCCAATGGTAAAAAGAGTTGGAAGAGACAAGATACATCAAGAAAAGGGTACTAACTAGTAAAATATAAGATCCCCCAAAAAAAAAATATTTTGACTACTACCTTAAGCATGTTTTTTCCCCCTTTTTATAGATGCCAAGCTTATATTGAGAGAGTGAAAGAATAAAAAAGCGGCTTACAAAAATTATCATCCAAAAATGGAGCAAAAAAAAAAAAAAAACATTGGAGCATTTTATGTAATTGATATCCGATAGGGACCCTCTATATATTCCATTCATCGTATCAATGAATGAGCCTAAATAATACCTAAAGACCTAACAAGATAAAAATAAAGGACTTCAAATAATAAGACGACAGGGATGATAACAAAAAAATTTAGCATTCCAGGAGATCAATAGAATAATCAAACTAGCTTACTAGGAGATGAACATCATCAAATATTAGAAAAGATAACTGTAGAGCTACCGAAAAGAGTCCAGACATTCAATATTACCAGAGTGGAGTGAGAAAAGTCCGGTTGCATGTCATTATGCCATGCACTACAACCGGCAACTTTTCAATCCATAATTCATAATTACGGAAACTCAACTTGATGAGACAAAATCAACACTTCGCAGTCGAGGTGTTCAAAAGATGCGGCTTCTGAAGAAATAACACCACCCTCCGCCAAGAACAATGTACCAACGTGCCCCCCACAACAGAGAACTGGAAAACAAAAGAAATGTTCCATATTTTTTCCACAAATTTGACTTCACGTACTAGATCTTCTCATATACGAGAGAATGCTCAATACTTCTGTCGGCACCAAATGGAAAACGGCCAACGAAAGCCATAGGAATAACTAGATAACTAAGATAAATAATGAATATAATAAAACTCATAAGACTGCCTGAGCGGAAGCTACCTTGGCCCGGGGCTTGAATGCCAAATTCGAATGCGTTCGATGTTTGCCCAGGGTGATCGGCTGGCTGGACTGGGCCTTTGGGCTCCGAAGACGCGACCTGCAATCGCGAACACTAAAATGGCTAAAAACAACTTCTCTTTCAAAAGAAACAGATTGAGTTCCTCAATTTCACCTCAAAACACAATTAGAGTTCTGCATTTCAAATCCGAACTCACCAAAGCACAGACACCAATCAGTTTCAAAAGAGAGAGAAAATAGTTACCCGCGACAGAGCCGCAGCAGCGCAAGCCATATCAAGACGATTCTTCAAAAACACACGGTACTGATCAGGATTACTCCGAGCCATTTTCGACGGATCCAAAGACGGAATTGGCTGAGAACGATCGTGATCACAATCCGCCTTCTTGATCTCCAAAATCTCATCATCACCTTCATCACGCTTCGATGTCGAAGACTGAGAAGCAGGAGATGCCACATCCACCGGAGAAACGACCACGCGATCGGAGGTAGTCGAAGGGCAACTGTTCACAGGCAACGCCGAAACTTCCTCAAGAAACCTCTCGAGCGCCCACTCAGAGGCGCTTCGGTTCATCGTCAAGGAAGGATCCAGCGATCGAAAAGGAGAATACGATGGCGGCGAAGATGGCGGCGGCGGCGGCGGCGGCTGTGGCGACCAGAAGGATTCGGAGAGTTCTTCCGATGAGAAGAAAGTATGCATCGTCGTTGTCAGAGTCCGATTTGTTTCCCTCGTTTCGTACGCGCGTTTTCAACGTGAACGTTTAAGCGCGTGGGCAAAAATCCGGTGCTTTAAGGACCACCATACTCGACCAATAAGAAATATCCACGTGTTAATCTTGATTTTTTACTTGTAAGAAAGTCAACCTTTGATTTGATTTCCGTCCGTTCTCGAAACATCGAGGGGTGAGCGAATAGTCAACAACGATACGTATATCATTAAAAATATCATATGATATAACAATGTGACAAATGTATTTTAATTACATTGAATTTACTTAACATGCTTCTGGACGTGCCACTAGAACCATAATTGTTCTAAATCCAATAAAACTTGTACATCGACCATCTTGAAAATCATAGTCCTAACTCTTACCTTCCACTTTGCATCGTGCAGTAGTATGATGTGTTGAAAATATATAATTAATCTAAAAATATGAAAAGAAAAAAAAAAGTAATGGAACAGTGCACACATGGAAATGAACAACTCTTCTACTTAAATTCTAAAAAATTAGAGGAACGATAGTCAGTATTAATGGAGTCGATCACATCAATTTAAAAATCGAACAAATAAGTAAAATTATATTTAAGAATTAGAATGATAAAAATCTTAATATTTTAAAGATTAAATTAATAAAAATACAATTGAATTTAACTTTGAAAATGATACTATTAATAGAAATACTTTTATTATTATTATTTTAGACGATCTTATTTTATTTTAAAAATACTTTAAACGGTTAAAATAATAAAATTAAAAAAAAATACTATTATCTAATGGGTCCATTAGTATTAAATTTTTTAAAAGATTTATATCGAATCAATAAAAAATTTAGACATTAAACTTATTTTTTGAAAAAAAAAACTATTTTAAAGTTTTAATTGAAAAATAGTATTCTTATTTGTATTGTACTAAAATGACCCGAGTTTAATGTAATAAAAGCATACGATAAAATTGAAAGTGAAAAAAAAAAAGAAAAAGAAAAAAGAAAAGGACCAACACTGGGATTCAATAGCCAAAACCCAACTCACTTCGTTGAAAGCTTAGGCAACTCAGCCGTTCATCTTGGTGGAGCGAGAAAAATCTGTGAGGTAAGCTAATTTCGAGCTCCATTGAAGCCAATTATTTTTAGATACATTCAATCTAATCGAAGTTGATTTCGTTTCAATCATAAAGCTCCTGCTAGCTATTTTTATTTATCCATCAGCTACTTGCAGGATTTCTGTTTCTACGAAGTTCTCTCTTTATTGTTTCCATGAGAATTTGTATTTTGGAGCTCCTAAAGTTCGAAAGATTTTATTATAGGAGCTTTATCTCTTCCGACGAAATGGGTCTTCGTTTAGGGTTTAGGGTTTTGTGTGATTGTTGTCTTGAGACGATACTCGAGCTGGCGTTGTATTAGAAAGCTTTTATGCAATGTAATGTCTTGACGTTGGTAGACGGCAGCCGTTGAAGATTAACGTTGATGATTTTGTGGGATCTGATAAGTTTGATCATTTTATGTTGCTTAAAATCATGAAAGGAGCTACAATTTTTTATTTATTTTAGATTTCTGTGTTGCATATTCCATTTTGCCCAGATGTAGTTTTAAGAAATTTGTACATTTGATTGATCTGGATGTACTAATTTCTTCTTTCCTTGAAGCTACACGTGATGAGCAAGAAGAAAAATCCTCTTGTGTTCTTGGATGTTTCAATTGACGGGGAACCAGTGCAAAGAATTGTAATAGAAGTGAGTGAATTTCTTTGGTCCCTTTATCTGTTGAAATGAAGCAAAAAGATTTTATGTGCTTGATTTCTGATAACATGTTCTCTTTTGAACAATGCAGCTCTTTGCCAATGTTGTTCCTAAAACCGCCGAAAATTTCAGAGCACTCTGTACAGGTAGGTTTTATTGCTTGTAAGTTTAAAATCTTGTTTCTGATTATCCAGGAAATATCAAGAATGATCTAAAATTTGATGCATAGTGTAATATTCATTTGTTTAGCTATTTATCATTTTATTATTCAAGAAACGTCGAGAATGATCTTTAAATAAATCCTAATCATTTTATATCTGATTTCGAATCCATTGTCTATTCTTTCTTGCTATTGCTAGATGCCTGGTATATGGAAAATAACCTTTGAAATTATACCTGTTTGGTGTAATCTACACTTGTCCGATAGTAGTCGGCAATTGTAAAAATACAATAACTAATCGACACAGTATACTTTGGGCGAATATATTATTTTCCAATTACATTGCCTGTTGTTTTCAGGTGCAAAGGGGATTGGGAAGACTACAGAGAAGCCTCTTCACTACAAAGGAACATTTTTTCATAGAGTTATTAAAGGGTTCATGGCCCAAGTATGTTACTTTTGTTCTTTGCTTTCGATCACCATTAAATGTTGAGTATTCAAAAATAAATAAATAAATGGTCTTGATTCTATCATAATACATAACTAAATAAAGAAATATATGCTTTTCGTGCACTTACTCCTTAGATAAATGCTTTTCAAATCTCTTATAACTAATAATTGAACAACGAAAAACACTTTGATGCACTTATTGTGAGATCTCACCTCGGTTAGAGAGGATAACTGAATAACTGAATTATGAAAATCATGCCTTTGGACATTTCTGGTATTATCATGGGGATTTATTACTTCAAAATATTAGATATTCTAAACATGTTCATTGAGACCTTGGAAGGTTGACACACTGATTTTTGCTAATTCTACTTCTTTGTCCCCTTAATATTTCTCCATGACCAATGTTTATTCTTTTTCTTTGCTCATCAGGGTGGTGATTTTTCTCGAGGAAATGGTACGCCTTTCTTACTTCTCATGAATTATTTGAAAGGATTTCTTTTTCCCTTTTAAATGTCATTATCTAATGTTCGGACGTCTAATGGACAACATTTTACCACCTTGTAGGGACTGGTGGTGAAAGTGTTTATGGAGGAAAATTTTCAGGTATTTTCCCGTGTACAGTGAGCTCTTGTCAAAATATGTTCATGTTATGATCGTACAAACTTGGAAAACTGCAGATGAGAACTTCAGACTAAAACACGATGGACCTGGTGTTCTTTCCATGGCAAACAGCGGTCCAAACACTAATGGATCTCAATTCTTCATGACATTTAAGCCCCAACCTCACCTTGATGGGTAATGAGTATTTTCTTGCACTCTCCTTAGGATTTGAAGATCGATAATTTCTCGACCATCCGTCTGGCTCCTTCTCACCTTCTTGAAAATCAAAAATCAAATGAAAATAATTCAACTTTGTTGTATGTGGATAAGTATATGTTTGGTTGACGCTTTTCTGCAATTTTGAACAGGAAACATGTTGTCTTTGGAAAAGTTGTGATGGGAATGGATGTTGTGAAGAAAATTGAGCAGATTGGGACAGCTGATGGGAAGCCTAGACAACCTGTGAAAATTGTAGACTGTGGTGAACCATCAGAAATTAAGGAACCAGCTGTGGTGAGAAAGGAAAAAGGTAGTGAACTAATGTAGGTTACATTGGATTAACCAAAGCAAGAAATAAGGTGTTCTTCTAATTGCCTGTGCATGGTTCTTTGATCTTTTTCAGAGAAAAAGAAAAGGTTGAACAAGATTACATCTTCAGAATCTAGTTCTGATGGCCAAGTGAGAGGCAGACAGAAGCGGTCCTTAAAGGACAGAAAGAAAAAGAGGAGATACTCTTCATCTGATTCATACAGCTCTGATACTGAATCGGATTCCTATTCTTCAGATTCAGAATCGTCACTTTCTGATTTTAGTTCCTCGAGTGATGGAAAGTACAGGAAGAGGAGATCCAAAAAAACAGCAAAATCCCAGCAGGGAAGGAAAAGAAAAGGCCAAAAAAGAGAGAAAAGAGGTCGAGTAGGAAAGCATTCAAAGCGCAAGGCTAAATGGTTCGTGTCATGTCTAGTTGGGTTCTAGCTTTCTGCTTTCCTCTGTTATATTCTTTCAGTGTGTTTCAGGACATTGATAATAATTTGCCTTCAGGAGCTCTGGGAGTTCATCCGACACCAGGAGTATGAGTACAAGTGATAGTAGTAGTAGTTCTGATGGTGAACGAGTTGATCATCGTACCACTACTCGTAAAATAAAGGATTCCAAGCATTCTGAGACTAAATCAAAAGGTATTATTGGTATAGTATCTCTTCCCGCTCAAATATGACTTATTTTGCATTAATGAGATTGTAACAGCCCAAACCTAACGCTAGCGGATATTGTCCGCTTTGGCTCATTTCTTATCGCCGTCAGCCTCATGGTTTTACGCGTTTGCTAAGGAGAGGTTTCTACACCCTTATAAGGAATGCTTTGTTTCCTTCTAAGGGTGTAGAAACCTCTCCTTAACATACACGTTTTAAAAACCTTGAGGGGAAGCCCAAAGAGGACAATATCTGCCGGTGGTGAACTTGGGCTGTTAGTGTTCATAACAAGTCCACATGTTACATCTCCAAGGTAATGGTACTGCAGCATACACTTAAATGATTTGAATATTACAGATGAGAAGGAATCCTCGAATCCTGTTGCCGAGACCGCTGTGGAAAAACAGAAAAATCAGGACGTCAATTTATTACAGGAAGAAGGTGAACTGTCCCCGAAGCATGATGACATTCCGAACGATAGTCACAAAACTGAAATTGAGAGACTTGAGAGATCTGCTAATCAGCATCCTGTTTCAGATGGCTCTAACTACTCCAGGTTTCAACTTCATATTCCCTTCTATATCCGTTTTTCAAATTGTTCCGAGCTTATGTTCCGGCAGTTGCTTCATGAACTTTTACATCCGTGACCGACAGGAGCCCTACTCCTGAAAGGCCAAGAAACAGCCCCAGGAACAATCTTAACAGAAATCCAGATAAGACATTAGGAAATTCTGGGATGAAGTATGATGAGCGGAATAGGACAATGCCTTCACGGAGTCCTGTTCATGGTTCTTTCAGAAAAGCTCCTGATCCTTCAGCTTCAAATCACGGTCAAACTTCATCAAGAAGTCATTCTCCAAATGGCACTCCAAAACGTGTAAGGAAGGGGCGTGGTTTTACTGAGCAGTATTCATTTGTGCGTCGTTACCGTACTCCATCACCCGAACGTCCTCATGGTTATGGTGGTCGAAGCATTTATGGAAGAAATCGTGCTGGGTAATTTTATTATTATTGTTATTATTTTGTGGGTAAATATTTATTTTGAGATACTAACTATAATATACAAGATTTTGGAATTTAGTTCTTTCATTTTATATGAAGGTATTCAAGCTACACAGACAAACGTGATCGGTCACCTGATAGGCGATATCGAAGCCCTCCTAGAGGCAGGAGCCCTCCAAGGTTTTCTCCTTTCTCTTTCCATCTCTCACACACAGTCACACAAGCACAGAAAAGTTCATAAGACCGTTGTATGAGCTCGTCTTTTGCTCCTAACATCTCATTTTCGAAGAACTGCTGCAATGTAGTCCTTGTAGGGGGTGCTTCACTGTGGATGTACGGTTGAAATACTTACCCAAAACATTGATATGACGAATATATATTACCATAAAACTTAAAAAAAGTCAATAGTTACACCTAAGAAGGTTTATTATTTTAAACATGCAATGTACACTTAGAGTCTCTAATTTACAAACCATTAGAAACTTGTCTCAAACAATTGCACATGATTTAGTAGACAGCTTTTTCCTGTCTATATAGATTTATAATATGTTTGAGTTGGAATTTCTATGCATCAAGATATCGAAGGAGGAGCCGGAGTGTTTCACGCAGTCCAGGAAGTTTTCGTGGTCGTTACAAAGACCGTAGCAAGAGTCGGAGTCCTAGTCCTTTGGAAAAGCGAACACAGATAAGTGAAAGACTAAAATCACGTCTTGGACCAAAGAAAAACTTTTCCCCTGAGAAAGAAAGATGGCAGTCGAGGAATCATAATCGTAGCTCGTCACGTTCAAGATCTCCAGATAAACGTCGTGGTGCTGCAAATTCTGGTTCTCCCAGTCGGTCTAGCTCCAGCTCCTCCTTGTCTGGGCAAAGGGGGTTAGTTTCCTATGGAAATGGTAGTCCCGAACCCTGATAAGAGCCATAAAAGCATTTTGTACACAACTTATCTGCAAAGTTAAAGGAATGGTAAAAATACTTGGCCTTCCTTCGACGTGATGTTTGTAATTTCTTAAGTGATTTGTTTATATTGGGATTTTGCTTCCGTTATTTTCTTCAGCCCAAGACTTATAAGCTTGACCAGGTAGCAATCTCAACATCTCATTTCGACCTTATTTGTTCGGGTTGTACTTTTATCTGGTTGGTGCATATATTAATTGTAACAGTCCAAGCCCACCGCTAGCTAGATACTGTACTCTTTGGACTTTTCTTTGCAGGCTTTCCCTCAAGATTTTAAAATGCGTTGGTTAGGGAGAGGTTTTCACATCTTATAAAGACTTTCTCCTCAACTTATGAGATCTCACGTTAATATGGCTATGTTCAGGTACCTACATTTTCAAGTTCCAATGTATTGAAGCTTTCTCTTCGGCATTGGTTCCATTTTGCGCAGGTTTGAGCTTGTTCCCTTAAATTACCTACGTCCTTTGTTTCAAAGAATAGCTACCCTTCAGGGGAATTACTAGCTCATCGTCTCCTTTATTTTCTCGATAAACAATAGAGCACCAACCTCTTACGAGTTCTAAACAAAACATATGTGGGCTAGAAAGGTTAGTTTGATCGGATTTGGATCATAGTGATTGGTTAGAAGTGTTCATAGTTTATCTGGAAATGAAGATAAAGTGGGGATGTGAGCATTTGAGCAATGGAGAAAGAGAGAAAAAGGGTAGAGGAGGAATAGTCAAATCAAAAGGGGTGTTATGGAGCCTAATATAGAGGTTTAGAGCAGCTTTTTTGGCACAGAAGCTATGGCCTTTAACTGCTACATAGCTCTGTTGTTCAGATGAAATGAAATGAATCAGTGTTCAGAAGATGATACCTGCCAACTAATGCAAAAAAACAAACTCCTTTTTTTTTTCTTTTCTTTTTTTAATTAAAAAAATCAGGTGAAATCCCGTTCTGTGTAGTCCCCATCTGTTACTGTTTCATTTACATGCTTATGCTCATGTTTTTTGTTTTGGAATTATATGTTTTTTTTTTTTTACTTAATATTTTCGCTTTTTTTTTTTTTAAATAATGTTTTAAAGTTTAAAATAGAGAGTTTTTATGTAATTATTTCATGGTTTATATATATTAAAATTTTATTTTTTCTCAATAATAATATTTATAAATTTGTATACACCTTCAGGTAATGGTAATATATATATATAATTTTTTTTTTTTTATAGAAACGAAAAGAACACATGGATTTCTTTATAATATAATCAGATCTATTCCATGGTAAAAAATTGAATATACTGATCTAGAACTTCATTGTTTATGTCGATATTATTACCACCTGGTGGCACTACACCACCTCAGCAGCTGGGACGGTAACTGCTTTCACATTCAACACTCTCCAACTTATTTATTTATCGAGATTTAGAAGTAGGATGAGGTTTTGATCTTCCATGGTTTATGTTGTTATTATTCTCACCTGGCACTACACCACTCAGCAGCTTAGACAGGAACTACTTTCACACTTGATTACTCACCCTACTTATTCAAGCTCGACATGATCAAGTGTTCTTGCCTTGACATATTTGATCAACAAGAATCATTCAAGCTAGACATGATCGATCTTGCTTGTGGAGTGATTAAAATCTCAAACAATGTTCTTGTCTTGAGATATTCGATCAAGAAGGTAATCCGAATTTTCACATATCAGTTTATGTCGATACTATTACCACCTAGCGGCACTACACCAGCTCAGCAGCTGGCTTTCACATTCAACACTCTCCAACTTATTTATTTATCGAGATTTAGGAGTAGGATGAGGTTTCGATCTTCCATGGCTTATGCCGTTATTAATCTCACCTGGCACTACACCACTCAGCAGCTGAGACGGGAATTGTTTGCACATTTGACACTCACTATTTTTTTTTTTTTTTTTTTTATGATCGAGATTTAGAAGTAGGGTGAGTGTGTAAAGCTCGGGTTATTTCCCTCCATCAGATGATTCAATGAATTGTCGTGCGGAGCCAAGCCAATATAGATGGAAATGTGATGGTTTGTTTTGAATTTGAATTAGAGATGAAATTAGGGTTTAGAGAGTGATGTGATTGGACATGAAATGTTGTAGTCAAGGAAAACGAGAGGGGAAAGGGCAGCTGCGTGAAATTGACAACTGAGGGTTTCATTCAAAGCATGCGTTGAAATTCCAAATTATTAATTATTTATTTCAAAATTATATCCTTATTAAAATAATTATTTAAAATGTCATATTTGTAAATATTCAGTGTTTGGCTAGGGTTAGTTGGCGTGAACTGAAGCTATTAAAAAAATTAAAATAAATCCCTCAACTCCTCTCTATAAATAGACCCAAGGGAGACCCCTCACCTTTCCATTTTCAACGCGCCTTGCTACAAACCCTTTTCTTTTTGTTTCCCTCTTTTTTTTTTTTCTTCTGCTTTTCCCACTTTCCTTTCCCTCTCTTTTCTTCTGGTTCGTTCATCATCTGCCATCCATGGCCCTTTCCCTTTCAAATGCTACTTTTCCTCTAAAGATCGCCGGCTTTCGGTCGCTCTCCATGTCTTCTTCTTCTTCTCCTCCTGCATCCTTGAGAGTTGTGACGCTCGGCATAAGGAGGAGGATTTGTTCTTTTCGATTTCCTTTTCTTGGCACTCGATTCGATTACTGGCCTTGGCCTTGGCTTTGGCTCTGGATTGATTGCGTAAAGCATTCGTTGACTCTCTTTTATTACTTTTGATTCTTATTAAAGTATCGATTTGAGTGCGTTGATTGAGTGATTGTGTTCGCGAGGGAAAAGGTGAAGCTGCCAGCATGATCTACCTATGGTCGGCTAGGTTAAGTGAAAAAGAGAAAAGTGAAAAGATAAAGAGATTGAAATGGATTTGCCTTCATTGCTAACCCTAGTTAGGTCATGCTCTGACAGCCTCACTCCTTCCTACTTCCGAACTGTGGTGAAATTTCTAATCTGCTCCATTTACACGAGGATTATCGGTAAATTGTTATTGCTTTCATTTCGATTCGCTTTTTTCTTTCTATGTATGGATTGTTTTATTGATTGAATCGAGTTGTCCTTGTTAGGTGTGCGATTGCTACTTTTTATCGTCTCACGAAGATTATGGGTGATGGTTCGTTTCGATTCGCTTCTGTTGTTAGTTTTATTATTGAATCGGTTATAGGCTTGTTGCTAGGCGTGCAATCGCAACTTTTATCCTCTCTGCTTTTCTCTTTATTTTATTGTTTGTTGCTTCTTTTTTGTTTGTTTGTTTGTTTGTTTTGTTTTGAGAGTTGAATTTCTTTCACTTTTGCTTTTATTTGCTGCCAAAGCATGCTTTTCCTGCCGGTGCTTGGTGGTGGGGAACCACCGTCCTGTGGCTCTGTTGTTTTTTGGCCTATTGTTTTTAAATGTGCTTTTGCTTGTACGGCTTTATGCTGTGGTTGGCTGACTCTCTTCATTTTCCTATTGGATCTAAATCATGTCTAGAGTTTCTCGTTAGGTTTCAGATTTGTTCAACTTTTCGCTGGGTCCAGCCGCTCTGTAGATTAACTCCTTGCTTTTCTTCACATTCCATGCAAGTTTCTGAGTGATATTATGACTGAGGTCTCCGTTTGCTTTTTCTATTCGAAATAACAAGTTCTTTTCCCTCTTAAAGTTGTTAAGATTGGCCATGCTTTCATGATTTCGGATGATAATATGAGTTTGTACATCATCTTCGCTTCTTTTTTTTTTATATGTTATGCACAGGTCAGTTGAAGTTGGTGTGAGCTTTGCTTTTTGGTTATTTCGTTTCCAATCAAGAGTCAATTGGATTTATGACATGTTCGTGAATGTTATTACTGGATTAAATCACCTTTAGCATTTTCAGAATTAGTTTGAAAAAAAAAATTAATTGAACGATTATAAGTATGATTTTCTCAAACACGAAATTAAACTTCAACAAATAGATATGAGACCCATCAATATCATGTGTGCAAGTATTGTTCATACAATATACATCTGCTTTTTTAGTTTAGATTTATATATGAATTTATAGCATGAATTTTCTATTTATTCTGTTGGATGAATGTTCACCTTCCCTAATTTAGGGAATATCATGAATTTATAATCAAATAATACAATCTCTCTTGGAATGAGACATTTTGGGGTAGTGGAAAGCAAAGCCACGAGAGCTTATGCTCAAAGTGGATAATGTGATATCATTGTGCAGAGTCGTGTTTATCTAACATGATATTAGAGTCATGTCATAAACTTAGTCATGTTAATAGAATTTTCAAATGTCGAACGAAGGACTCCAAAAGAAAAAGGAGTCGAGGCTCCTCTAAGGCATAGTAAAAAACGACTAAGACTTCAAAAGAAAAGGAGTCGAGACTCATTAAGAGAAGGTGTAATTTGTTCGAAATGAGGTGTTAGATGAAAGTCCCTGCAGACATTTGACAGGATATGGATTCAAGAGCATACATTTGGGTTTTGTATTAAGTAATATGTTTCATGGGTATTGAATGTTAAATCTTAGGTTTCTTCCTTTGTTAAGCTAAAAGTAGGTCTTCAGCAGTAGCCTCATTTTTTACATGAAAGTTTGATGAGTTGCGTATTTTGATGAAATAAAGATCAAATTACGGATTTGTCAGTACTTTTTTTAGGAATTAATAGTTTTTCTCATGAAGAGTTAATTATACATATGATGATTGTAACATCTAGGATTATTAATATCATTAGAATGTAAAGAATCATTAGTATCTTAACATTTAGGGTTTCAATACTATGTTTAACCTATGTTATAGTGAAACCATTAGGGAGTATGGGCATCAAGTTTAATGTTAAAAAACACATTAGACACAAAACTTTATTAAACCTCTTTCACTTTTAATAAACGTAGGCACGCCTTTTAACATTATATATATATATATATATATATATAGTAAATGGAAGAAAAAGAAGCCAAAAAACCGTAGCTTTATGGGGATAAATGTTGGAAGAGATGATAGTAGTAGTTTTGGCAAGAAATGTGTTGAATATGAAATTCAAGTCGCACCCTTTGTCTTGTAGTTTGTATCGGGAAAAGTGTGCACGTGAGTGTGGAATAGAATCACATGGTGGTGGATGATTAAATATAGGGAGTATATACCTAGAGAACAATATTACGCATTCATGTATTTAGTGGAGTAATAATTTATCCAAAACAGTAACGATGCCATAAACCCAAACCCTAAGAAGTAGTAGTAGTAGAGTAGAGCATGGAATCGTGGAAAAGTGGATGTGAAAAAGAGAGAGAGAGCAGAAAAGAAGTCCCAATTCCAAAGACAAAATGATGAGAAAAAACAGCAATTATTATGATTAAGAATCAGTTACAAGTAGAAGAGTTGAAACTAGAGGAGAGGGTACCCATTTTGACGACAATCTCAACTGTTTTATGTCGTGTTCTTTATTATGCTTTCAATATCAAATCAGATTTTATAAGTTTTTGATCATTTTGTTCATCCTGTTATTTAGGGTCCTGTTTTCTACTTTTTCCCACTCGTGTATGTCGGTGGGTATATAATTTTTAAGTATAAATTCCAATCATTTACTCATTTAACTAATTTTTGACTGAATGCATACTTTTAGGTTACAGTTGGAAAAAGAAAGGAGGAGCCCAGAGAAGGTTGGAACTGGTGAGAGTTATATGGTAAGAATAATTGAAAGTTTATGGGACACGATATATTCCACACTTTATTTTGAATTCTTTTAACTAATTACATAAATTCCAAAAGTGGTCTAACTAAATTGGCCGTAAGTAATAAATTACTATGATTTTGAATAACAGAACCAATAAATAGATAAATATATAAAATAAAATAAGAAACATTTCATGGCCCTTAGTTTTCAACTTTCCTTCTGCTCCACCTTTTATCTTTTTCATTGTAATAAATGCATTATATTGTTATGAAAACTTTATTAACTAACTCTTTGTTAAAATTTTTGTTAAAATTGTTGAGGATTACTGGACTCCATATTAGTTAATCTAGTGGAAGATTATGAATTTATAGGTGTGAATACTATCTCTATTGGTATGAGGTCTTTTAGGGAAGTTCAAAACAAAGTTAATCTAGTGGAAGATTATGAATTTATAGGGGTGAATACTATCTCTATTGGTATGAGGTTTTTTAGGGAAGTTCAAAACAAAACCACGAGAATTTATGCTCAAAGTGGACAAAATTGATAAACTAAATATAGAAAGTCACATGGGGTTTTGTTAGGTTTAGATTCTAACTCCTTTCTTTTTTCCCTCTCGAATGTAATTTTTACCCTTAATAAAAAGGTCACGCTCTTGTGCCCTACACATTAAGGGAAGAACAATTTGTTTGGGATAAAATTTGCTGAAACCACTAATGTGTGTTAAAAGAGTACTTATCGAGAACTTTACTCACTAAAATCGAGCCAGAAAAGGATCTACGTGAACAAACAAAAAAAGGGACATATCCTTCAAATCTCACTCTTAACTCCTCGTAGTTGGTTACTTGCCTAAACTAAAAGATGTTTTTTTTTTTTTTTTAATTTTTATATTACGATCTAAGATGTAGAGCGAGAAGGAGAGCCACGTAGGAAAAAGTGGAGATTTCTTTTTATAAAAAAAAATAAAATTACATGGTTTGGCGTGGGATGAATAATATTAATTAATTGTTTTTGCCCTTTGGACACTTTATTATTTTATTTATTTATTTTATTTTATTTTATTTTATTTATGTACTCTCTGACGTAATATAATAATAACAAAATCACTAAATTACTTTACGCCCAAAATTCCACCCCTTCCGAGCCCAACCACCTATTTATACCCCTTTTTCTCTTTTATACCCATTTATTTCTCTCTCTCTCTCTCTCTCTCTCTCTCTCTCTCTCTCTCTCTCTCTCTCTCCGCCTCTCTCTCTCTCTCTCTCTCTCTCTCTCTCTCTCTCTCTCTCTCTCTCTCTCTCTCTCTCTCTCTCTCTCTCTCTCTCTCTCTCTCTCTCTCTCTCTCTCTCTCTCTCTCTCTCTCTCTCTCTCTCTCTCTCTCTCTCTCTCTCTCTCTCTCTCTCT
>NW_019268534.1:1221927-1226613 GCF_002738365.1 Cucurbita moschata
TCTCTCTCTCTCTCTCTCTCTCTCTCTCTCTCTCTCCGCCGTGCGCCACTAGCAGTTAAAGCTGCCAGCATGATCTGAATCTGAACCCTCCGCCGCCCTCCGACAACGGTCCATCGGAATCGGATCATAGTGGTAGCTTCAGCTGCTCATGGTATCACGATTCTTCTCTTAATTTTTGGTAACCCTAATTTTTAATTCCATCATTGTTCTTTTTTTCTGTTATTGTATTGAATTAATTCAGAAAATTAGATTGGTATGGGTTTTTGGGAATTTGTATGTTTCTTTGATCGGGAATTTTTACCCTAAAAAAAGTCGTAGCCAAATTTAGAAATTTTAAGAAAAGAAAAAAAAAACTAAAAAGAAAAATAAAGAAGAGATATATATATATATATATGTTCATATTAGGGTTTCCATTGGCACAAGGGGAGCGAGCCTTCGATTCAATGCGAAGTAAGGTAATAAACATTTTCTTTTTCATTTAATAATGCTGTTGAAATTGAATTACAAAAGTTTTAATTGTAATTTTATGGAAATTTAAAGTATCAATAATTGTTACCAAATATTTTAAGTTGAGTGATGGTGATGTTTAACTAATATTTTTTTTAAAATAATGTTTTTTTTTTTAATATCGATTCTTTTTTTTAGTATAATAAAATATTTTAAGCAGTTTGTGTTAGTTTTTTTTTTTTAATGATAGATTTTAATTAAAATATCAAGATTAAATTTAAGTTTTAAGGCTTAAATCTGTGAAATTATCTATTTGTTGTTTAAATTTTAGAAAAATAAATATATTTACTGTGTATTTTTATTTAGTCGTTAAAATTTTATATAATAATTTTTTAAAATTTTTTATTCTAAACTAGATAGGTTATATCAAATATAATCCATAACTTTCATTTTCATTGATTTTTACTTTAATTTTGGTAAATTTAATGAATTTCAACCGTGGATTTCAGTTTCATTAATTAAACCTCAAATTTGAATAAGTATTGATGTAAATTGATATATTTATTCAAATTTGATGTGTAAGTTGATAAAATTAAAATAATTGATACAAACTTACCAAATTTATTGTAAAAAATGATTTTTTTTTTCCCTTAAGCTTAGGTAAGTGTAAATTAGGTATATAAAATATATAATGATTATTTTCTAAAAAATTGAGAAACTGATTAAGAATTGAAATTAAAATTTAGAATAAAGAAAATTAGAAAAAAAGAACAAAAAGAAAAGGGTTTTTGTCTTGTTGTTGTTGGATGGTTTTGTAAGATCGTGGCCATCAGCCAACAAAAGAATAAGATAAAACAATATAATAAAAAGTGTAAAAAGAGAAAGGGAAAAAGAAAAAGAAAAAGTTTGCTTAACTCCATGCTCTCCAATATTCAATTAAAATTTTATAATACCAAAGTTACTGTCTAAAATTTCCTTTCTCCTCTCTCGGAATTTTCTCGCATCGTACTCATATAGTTCCTTGTTCAATTCGTCCATCTCGAAGGGGCTATTAAAAGGTTTGAGAGAGCGGTAGGTGATTGCACGTTCTGCTCATGACTGGTATATAGATCTCTTTGTTTATGTGTCGAGCCTAGCTTTGGTCTCTGGTTTGATGGTTGTACAGTGCTATTATATTGTGCTATTATATTGTGGCGTTTGAGAAGTACCATGCATCCATTATACTAGAGTTGAAAGTATAGTCCAAAGTTAGTCAGGTTAGATGTTGTATATGCTTGCATTTCTCGACCCCAATAATAGGGTCACTTGTTGAGTATTTTTAATCATTTTTGGTCGGGTCATGATTTCTACCATAAAGGCCATAGGCGATATAGAATATGTTGTATCTAAACTTGCATATTTGATGACAATTGATAAAAGAAACGGAGTGTTCCATTGCAGCATACCAAGAGAACTTGTAACCAAAATGCATACAATGAGGGCCATAACACAGACCGACAATGCTGAGCCATATCAGGCTCACAGCCCACATCTCTCCTATATACACTTTCATAACAACATACTCATACCCTCTCACTCAATCAATACCTATTTACACCCAAAAACACTAAGGGCAAAATCTAACATTCTAGCTCAAAATCCGAGAACGCTCCTAAATTTCGCCCCGAAAATACAACAAACCATGTCCAACCACACAATCCTACAGCCTGCTCCCAAATACACCACCTGCTTCATACTCTTCTTCATCAATTTCAGTAGTAACATTCATGATATTATGTTCTTCATGTCTCAGATGTTAGTGTGTGATGTCGTCGTCGTGTTCACCGCCTGGCCAGCCCTGCGGTCATTTTACATCTGACATTGTATTTGATCATGCAGACAAGGACGACAATGACAAGACCGTCGACGAGGTTGTCCAAGAAGAGTAGATCAAATATCAACTTGAAAGTTTGAGATATTTTCACTATGCCTGATTGTCATTTCACTTATTCAATGCAGCTGCTTTCAAGCTCTCACCTGGCAATGTCCATGAAACAACATGGCCACTGGAATCACCACTTAGTAACTGCTTTAAGTCACTTGTTAGGTGAAGCGCAGTCACTGGATGCTTGTGAAATTTCAGTACCTTGTGAAGAATCAATCGATACTCTGGTACCTTATTGTCGAGATTCAGACCAACCATGCTACTACCAGTAGATTTTACCTGAGAGGAGGCAGGATTGGAGTAATGAACCTTTTGCCACACCTTCACCGCACCACTCTGATGACCCGTTGCATACCAATTTGTATTCATCCAATCAGAAAACGTACTGCTCGTTATTGAAAAAATGGAATCCGAGGGCAACTGGGACGTATTAACCATTGCAAGGCAATCCCCATTGATGCTCCAAACTGCAAGCAGAATTCCAGCTGCAGTCACAACCTCCCCAGTTAAGTCGTTAACAAAAATTGCGGAGACAGCAGTTGGGAACTTAGGAAGCTGCCTGACAAAGACCAGGGAGCTCAGATCCCATATAATGACAGTGCAATCATCTGATCCACTGGCGATCAGCATGTAAGGCTGACTAACGTAAAGGCATGTTATTTTTGCAGTGTGAGCAGAAAATGCCTTCTCCAACTGCAATTTTCTAACGAGACGGGGCGCGTGTTTGGTAATTCTCCAAACCCAAACCAGCCCGTCATCGGCCCCTGTTACCAGAATACGGCCATCGTGACTAACCCCAGCACACTGAATTTGGTTACCCTCGTGAAGATTTTCATGGGTAGATAGGAGTCTGTCCTGATCATAGCTCAAAAATCTCAAGCTTCGGTCTGGGAATCCCCATGCAACATACTTGGTATATGATCTTGGTTTAAGCAACGTATTGGATCCTGCCACAAGAACTTTCTCATTTAAAGTGACAATCTGGGTTACACATGACAAACTCTTACGAATTTCATGAGGGACAAGGAGATTAGAATGCTTGAGTGGATGAGGAAACTTTCTGTCACCCCGCCTTTTGACATGGGGCTTAAGGAAAAGTTGTTTGGGTGTCTGCCCAAAGTGATTAATCTGTGCTAAAATGGAGGCTTTCATTGCAGGATCAGTCACTGAATCTATATCCACGCTCCCCTCATATGTGTAATGGTAGAAAACATTGGTAGCTTCCTCTGCTGCCTGTCAAATGCAAAACATCCAACAGTTAAGAAATTTTCCTGTTAACAGAGGTGAAGATAAAGTGACATGCCCAACTGCTGAAGTGCAGTGTTGTAACACAGTTAAACTTCGAGACTGCTTAATAGTTCGATGTCGTTTTTACTGTAAAAAACTAAACAATGACATGGATTGAAGAGTGAAGGCTCTCAACATCAAAACCCACCTTCCCTCTCTGTTTACATCCAAAGATGAGGTCTATCCAATGATGCAAATTTTCCGAAACGAAGTCAGACTCCAATGCTTCTCTATGTTTCCTGATGAACTCCTTAGCACTGCCATTGGCCCATGGAGGTAAGACAACGTCACCAACCTAGCAAAAAAACCATGTCCAATGATAAACAATGTGGTGGAGAAGGGATGAATCTTAAGATTGTAAAATAGTTGCTTATCACAGCGGTTGGTTTTGGTTCAGTTTTGTTTCTACTTTTGTCGCTGGAAGCATTTTGAATTAACAATTTATTGCTCCAACTCCTTCCCCATCATCACACACAGCCAAACCCCCACCAATCCAGTGATAGACTATAATATGTCAGCAACTTTTAAGGGTATGCCATAGAAGTAAGCAAAAAAGATATTAGATACGAAGAATAACAAATAAAAAAAGTGTAGAAACCTTTTCTCCAGATTGTTTCTCTCCCAAGTCAAGATTGAACCTATTTTCGAAGAACTCGGGCATGTAAAAGAATTCTGGGATGAGCTCCTTCACGTCTGATGTGTTTCCCTTTCCAGCTGCGCTTAACCAAGTATCTCTAACGCTGTTGAAAAGACGATCAGCATGATCAAACTGCCCACCTTGAAGCTTTTGATTCTCTGCACTAAATGGTGGGAGCCGTAGCAGATAAAAGAGGACAATTCCAGCACTAGAATAATGAGAACCATAGTGAAATTTTGGAACCTCCGGATCATCCCAACTCTCATATCTGAAGGCGAAGTTAAAAAAAGTTACATGAACACCTGATGTAAAAACACATTATAGAGTACCATAATGTGAACGTAAAACAGTAAAAAAAAAAAAAAAAAAAAAAAAAAAAAAAAAAAAAAAA
>NW_019268534.1:1227332-1240321 GCF_002738365.1 Cucurbita moschata
AAAAAAAAAAAAAAAAAAAAAAAAAAAAAAATTGTCTTCGAAGTAGATTGAACACAAATATGAGATGTTAAACATAGTAGCTATAAGAGGGTTGACCTTTTCTTAAACTCCTCTTCTCCCTCGGATGTCTGACAACCCATTGGTTTAGCAAGCATGCGAAATGTTTTTGGATTTGTCAAGTCCAAGTTTTCACTTTCATAATCAGCAAGGACCCAAGGGAACACCGGATACTGTGTAAGATCGCTGTATCCTCGTCCTGCCAAGGTATTGAGATGCATAAGATATTGAAAATTGCTTATTTCACCATTTTGCCACCTTTTAGAAAATGATTTGGCCATTATCTTAAAAAGACGACTGCCTTCGCTGCTCTCTTGTTTGGTTGTTCCAGAGATTGTAGTGTCCAACCTGAGAGAAGGATAAGTTCATGTCAGAAGTTTCAAATAAGAGGTGACTGTGCATTATAAGTACCAATAGACAAGGCAAAAGTTATAGCAATGAATGGTTTAGATATTGATGGTTTATTCCTACACGCTGTTTCTAGGAAGATTGATAGCAACAAGATTTTTGAAGACTTCTTCTCTCTCCTTTTTGTGGAAGACCAGGAGGTCATTGCATCCATCCATGCTGAATATTTCAACAGCAACTGGTCGCAGCTGATAATCTCGCTTCAAAATCTCGTGAACACTGTCGAGCTTCCACATTCGCCAAGGATGAGGTAGATTACCGCTGCTGCCTACTTTCTCCTTTCCCCAAGCACCACCACTATAGGCCCATGCTCTTCCTCCAGACCATGACTTAACTGTACCTCCCCAAGACGACGTTGACTTGGACTGCAAATCCATACTTGCCATACAATCCTTCTTTACACCCAAAGCCTGATCAATAACCGAAAGTTCATCTTCACATTCTTTCTCACAAATGCATCCAGAGTCATTGATGTAGAAATTCTCAATCACATACAGACAAAGTTCACCAATCAGGAAGATACCATCATGTTTGTCGAGACCAATGACTCGCTCGCAGTTATAGCGAAATCGTATTTTTTCAAGAGGCTCCAAATATGGTCTGATAAGGTACTCACCATCATTATGTAATTCTTTTACATATTTATCATCGCTAACTTTTACCTCATCGATTTTGGCAGAAGATGATTGTCTAGGGGATCCTAGGTCAGATCTTCCTTGTATGCTCTCTGCTAGTGGAATAGAAACAGCACTAGACTTGGCGCCAAACTCAAGTGCAGAGTGAAGACTTGCATCATTTACACTACTAGCTCTATCATCATTCCATCCATTTTTAACAGATGCTTCATCCCTGACATCATCTGATTCAAACATAGGTTCCTCAAACAGGTCACTATCCGAATCATTCTGTTTGACATTATCATTTAAAAGATGAAAATAGGATTCTGTATCTCTATCAGAAGCATCAAGGCCATTTCCTCCTTTTATCAGCTCTGCTTCTTTCAGTTCAAACTTTCCATCAAGAGCATTTTGAATGGTATCTATTTTCAATTTACTACGCTCTAGTTTCTTGCGCATTCTATATGGACCCTCTATAGGACAGAGCTGCCATTCAGGATCTTCTTTCACAGAAGATATGGATATTGGAAATATACCGCGCTCATGAACAAGTTGCTGGAGATGACTTTTCCATTCACTCTCAGCATGGAGAACCCATCCATACTTATCCTGACGAAGTACTCTTAATTCGGTAGAGATTGAGTTGCGAAGTAAGTCCAGAGCATACCTCCGCTCTTTAACTTGCTCCCAGTGTCTCATATCCAACTTAGAAATATCTCGAGATCTTCTCCCCATCTCCTTCTTACGTCGACCCTCTATTGCCTTTATCCTCACTCCAGGAAATTTTGCAGATCCAGAAATATACTGCCCCCACATGATAGCAGCACAGTTTTCCATTACTTTATTTACCATCTGTTCAGAGGTCTGAAGCCAGTCGAAGAAGTCAGACAAGTTTTCAGTCAGCAATTTGTCAAAGCCTCCATGTAAGACATCCGAAGACTGTCCAAAGTTTGATCTGGTCACGAGAAAATCCTCGAAGGCAGGCCGTCGATGCACCAGAAGATATCTGACAACATCAACTGCCATGTTCTGAACATATTGCCTGGAGTCGCGAAGTAGAGTTATTAAATTGACACAAAGACAGCAATTTAGATCAGTATCAACATTGCTTGGACAGAAGATAATTCTTCTGTGAGCAACTAATAACTGTAAGACGGTGCAGATATCAATTCCAGAATCACCATGATATGATGAACTGAATGATCTTTTCTTGGGTTCCATTAGTAAGCCCAAGCTAGAAAGGAGACCATCTTCTCCAATTGAGGTCAAGAATGATGGGAGGAAACAATACATTATCATTCGAGTGGTATTCTTCAAAATTGAATGTACATAAGCATCAAGTTGCTTGTTTCCTCTTGCAATAGATAAAAGACCTTTTCCAGAAGGAGATAGTTCTATTCGACCATCCTTGTTTGATAGTTGCAACATAGAAAGCAAGAATTCAAGAGTTTTTAGCACACCAGCAGGTTGAGGAAAGGCACCCATATATACACGATCAACAATCATCCAGCAAAATGCATCTAAATTTGCGGACCAGCGAGTTTTGTCCAGTTTTTTTTCATCTTCTTCATCATCCCGCAGAAGGCGCCTTTCAAGGAAGTTCATCAGTCTGCTAAGACACAAACCCTGAAAGACTAACATAGATTCTGTATCAACATATAAAGGAACATTTTCCAAGATGCTCTCTACGACTGGTGCTGCCTTAATCTGCTCAGTCAAAATATCTGAAAGAACTTCAGCCATAAAATCCAAGACTGCAGTAGCAGCAGCAGAACACGGACCACCTCCATAACCAGAATCATCCATTTCAAGAAGTTGTGTAGGGCTAACTGAAAAGAAAGTATTTGCAGCTGGATTTCCTTGAGAAGTAAACTTCAGATCTGACGATGGATCAAATGCGACCGCTGATGCAAAAGATTCCACAGATGGTGGAGCAACTGAAGGAGGTTTTAATTCACTATTACTTGAACTCCCAAGCCAAGATGTCAATGAAATAACTGGAGATGATGAGTGTGTGAGAGGGACTCGATAATTAGATTTCTCTGACAGGATAGGAGAATCAATTAGATTTAGAGAAACAGAGCTATGAGAATCAATTGGTTGTGAGGGTTCCACAGCGTCTTTTCTTGTTCTGATGTTAAACTCGTTTGTACTGGACGTGACAGACTCCTGGTCAATATTTTCACCTTCTAAGCTCTCAGCAACCTGAAAATCATGCTCTGATTTTCTTGGCAGTTGAGGAGAAGGAATAGTATTATTCACCTCTTTATGACTAGACTCATTTTGCGGCGCAACAGTATCATCAGAGCTAGTACTTGCCTGCCCTTGAGGGAAACTTCCAACACTGATGGACGTTTTCACAGACAAATCTTGTTCCTGTGGCATGCTAGTGAAGGTGTTCTGTGAACTACTAGCATCATCACAATCATTTGAGTTCTTGTCCTCAGTCTTTAACGATAGCTCTTTAGCCATCTTCACAGCACAAGCAGCCCTGTAGGATGGTGATCAAGGAAAATCTAAGTCGGTAAAAACACCATTCAATGAGACTGTGCCTGGAACTTTTTAAACAAAAATGAAGCAAAGTAAGAGCAATTGAGAATGGTATCCAAAGACAAACCTGACACAAGAAAAGTAAAGGTCAACACAGCTTTCAAAAAAATCTGTTCGTCTGCAAACTGCAGAAAAAGGATGGCACATTTTTGCCAGATCAACCATAAACCGAAGGACAGAGGTTGCAGCAGCAGGGGCTGATGCCTGCCCACCCATTAGACGAGCAGCATACGTCTTATGCATCAGAGCTTCACCTTGAAGCTCTCCCGCATTGTCTGCATTCCCCTCTGCAAGTTCAGCCACAAGGCCAGCACTAGCCTGGGAAAGATTACCATTTTGGTGGGCAAGCATTGTCTGAACACTTAGCCTATCAAATGTGGATTTTGCCATTGCAATTACAGGTTCCAGAAGATCCACAAATTTCAGTTCCACAAAACTTCCGTCACTAGGCATAAGGGCATGAAAGTCTAGCATCCGGACTTCAGGTAGTCTAGGATAAACTGGCTTTCCAAATATCAGGCAGAAAAGGATATAATATATATCAGGGGAATCATAGAAATTGGGAAGGACACGCACCAAACCTTGATAACCTCCACTTGTACGGAACTTAAGTGCAAACGTAGGTGAGGAGGTAAGACATACCCCAAGAAGTGTCATGATCCATCTCATGCTAGAAGGATGAGCAGCTTCATCAAGAAAATATGTTATCAACTTGGATGAAACAATTTTATGCCATTGCTCTAGCAGATCTTCTGATTTTATAGTCACTTGCAAATCAATAAGCATTTCTAACAACATATTTCTCACAATCACATGCTTTCCCATGGACTCGCGCGAAATTGGTCGCTTTGATGTCAGTTGAGGTGGATCAAATGTCATGATCACAAACTTGACTACAAGCTCCAATTCAGAAACCAAAAAACCATCTTCTAAAATGACTCCAAGCAAGACAACTAATTTCTCCAACACAGGAACCTCAACATCCCCCCGCTGCAAAGTCACTAATAAATGCTGAACAAGGTTGATTCGGCGAAGAACTGTAAGGTTGTGGTTCCTGTACCGGTGCATCGAGACTAGATGCTCAAGAAAACCCAGGAGGGCAATTTGAATTGTGACGGGGGCTGTTACCCACAATGTCCAGTCAAGTAAGACATGCTCAACCATATCTGGATTTGACAATACAACACAATTTGAAGTTTCACCTGGTACTTCAGGATTTTCTAGCTCTGAAATATGACTATATGAATCTTTCTGAGCAGAAAAATCATCCAAGTCACCATGTGATCCGTTAGAGGAAACTTCATCACGCAATTTTGATAAACTAAGCTCATCATAACTGGTCTCCCGAAAAGAATTAATCGACAAGAAATTAGTGTGAACACTTTCCAACTTTTTTGGCTCCGCAAATGAAGCTTCACATGCTGCAATCTGGAAAAAGATTTCTAGTGACTGCATTTCAAACAGTGACATCCGTCGGTGCAGAAAAAGAGCCAGTAAATGATATCCTCTGTACGTCTGCATGTCCCTTACGTTCTGCGGATTTTGATGAAGTGCACATGCAAGTAATGTTAGGGCCATGTGCAGCATATCCCTTGTCTCAGAAGCTTCAACAAGGGCAAGGATAACAGTCATCCCACCAACCGGACGTATAGTGTTACCAATTATACATTGCTTACAAATAAAAACATCTCCATGAAGGCGTCCAAAACGGGGAATACCTGAAGAAAACATTCCAAAGAAAAAAAGAGTGAACATAATCCTTCAATAATGTAATATCTTCATCAATACAAGCCCCAATTACTTTCAGTACAAACCACAGCTAAATTTCAACTTAAATGTAAAACTTATGTTCATCAACTTGGTTTCTCACCCACAAAAATCTTGCAACGATGTTATTACAAAACCCAACTGCTTTCAGAATAATCCATAGCAAAAATTTAAACTTGAATGCAAAACTTAGTTTGTCTAACTTTGTTTCTTACCCCCAATAGGAGAAGCAGCAGCCGACATGGGATCTACTAGATTGAGCATAGATAAAACTCCTGATGCTCGCATCGCTTCGCCTGATGTTCCATCAAATGCGAATATTAATTTCTTTCCTGAGAGCTGTAAGGAAAGATTCGCTAGTCTCTCCATATCCCAAACTATCCCACTACCATCTCCCCTTGTATCCCCCAACTTGTTTGCGCCCTCATGCTTCTGCATATTGTGGGTCAAAGCTAAGTCAGCATCTAATGAATCTAAAATAGCCATGGTACCACCACCGCAAGCCTGGTTTGGCACAAAGCGCAAAAGATCTGTGTCTTGGAAAATCCCTCTATATCCTCTACCAAGTATGTACATGAAACATATGCAGCCTGGAGTAAGCACCTCTTCGAAAAGATAGCAGGAACGGAGCTTCCAATGCATGTCACTAACTTTAGCACACGCAACAGGGGTACCAATGTTGACCTGTAAAGGTTTTCCGACAGGAGAGGGTGCATAGCCCAGTTTCCCAGTGTGTTTCAGCTTTCCATTAAGATACACATAAGCAATACTAGCTTGGAATAGTCCAGCTAGAGCATTTGGTTTGCTGTGAACAACTGCAAGGTGATGCCATCTGCCTTCCTCAAGCTCAATACCAGAAAATGATAGTGAGGAAGAGTTGCTAGTGGCAAGGGTTAGAATACCATCCTCCTGCAGATAAAGCTCGGCATAAAATGTATTGTCACTGTTTGCAGCACCAACAGAAAATATACGGAGAATTTGCTGCTCCTGGGGCTGAGCACTTTTGGCAGTCGATCTCTTTGACGGGCCTACTTTTGAGAGTTCAAACTCTTTTCCTTGAGATTTAAGGAAATTGTGGAATTGAAACCAGCAAACGAAAGAGTAACCAGCAGCTGGAGGCCATGATCTTTCTCCAAGAGATACTTGAATAGAGGCATGCCCAATCTTACTCATATCCATCTCTATAAATGGTGCCATAGCAAGACTCTCTGATGCCATATCTTCCATATGAGCCAACCTTTCCATCATGTCAATAAGAATATGACCCGACTTCAGCAATCTCAATTGGAGAACAAATCTAATTAGCATTTGAAGATCTGACGCAGATAACCTATCACGAGGAAACAGAAATTACTCACAATAGAAAAACTGAACAAATACTAAACTGAATTAGTCGTATAATATGAAAAAGTAACGTATCATAAATTTCAACCTATATGCCCCAAGAACTTCCACTATCTTCAGTGTATATGCAAGTAATGGAGATGATCCCAATAGGAAAGGACGAATTGTCTCCAATAGAAGTTCCACGCAGCCTTAACATTCCAGAAAAAGAAAAAAAACAAAAACAAAAACAAAGTCAGACTGCAAGAACATAAACTAGGTCTGATTAATTAAAAAGGCCAGTATGATTAATGCACACCTACTGAGGTGAGATTCTCCTTATTAAAGGGGCCAGCACGAGCAAGCTTTTCAATGATGCCAAGAACTTCCAACTGTACCTTGGGAGTAAAGAGCAATAGCAAACGGATGAGAACCCTAATAGCTCCAGCATTGTATACACGTTCTTTATTAGGATGAAAGGAACCCGATGGAGTTATCAAGTTAAAACTGGACGAATTGTTCTCCATAGAACTTGATGATGGAGCATCTTCTAATTTGAAGTATGGTGGTAGAACCATCTCAAGGGAAACTTCCAACAGTAACTGTATGACTTTCCTTTCGAACTCCACACATATCAGGCCAGACTCAGCCAGAAGATCACTAAATGTTTGAGACAAAATAACTGTGTGTAGTTTTGTCCTGTTTAAAGCATTATCATGCACTCCAGCTGTCGCAACACGCATTAAGTACTTAAATACCTTGATTCGATCCTCAACTGGACACTGATATGAGTCACCTCCTCTTTGAAAACTATGAAGTGTAGTAAGCAAAAGAGAAAACCCAGTCACTTCACCAAAGATCCTCTGTGCAGAATTATTAACTCCCAGAATGCGCCACAAGGTCCCCATTGTTTCACATTTTGCCTCATTATGAAGTCCATATTGAGATCCTGAAATGCTGGTGACCATTCCACTTTTCAGAATTTCAACAATGGCACTTAATTCTTCGGGATGAGCCTGGTAAGAAGAAAGGAAAAAAATCAAATTTTGTAGTATAAACACACTCGTTTAGACAATATTAACTAACTTTGTAAATAATTTATACATGAAAAGCGAGGAATGAGATTTATGTCCAAATGGCCGTTCATTACGACACCATTTTAAGAAGATAGTACCTGCGCAGTATCTTCTATGATCAAACATGACAACAGCCTGAGAACCCCTTGACGATGTATATTAGATACTAGGAATGGAAGGACAATGGCCACACCATTAGATGATCGAAATGACGTTTGACTGACTTCGGCTTTCTTCAGTAAGGAGACGATACAATCCCATGCAACAGTAGCAGTACTCTGAACTTCAAAAATAGGGAACTTCCCAGAGACACCAGACTCCAACAACTTGGGTGAAGCAAGAATTGTGTCCTTATTGTCCAAATGCTTCTTGAAGCTGCTGTTGCTGGATGGTTGGGGAAAGTTACCAACACGCTGGTCAGGACCCTGAAAAAACTTGTGCTGCTTCAAATCGTCCAACAAAACCTCCAGCACACCAACTTCTCGCAGGACCTTCTTATAATGATGGTCAAATGACAATAGTTTTACAAAAAAGGAAAGTATGGTGTGCTTTAATTCCGACATTATTGGCTGCTGCAACAAACAACACAGTGAAAGCAATTCCTGTTCGGGTACACAATTCACAACAGTGACAGCATATTCAAGAATTTTTAAAATAATCTCTTGCAATGATGAAGGAAAACCAGCCATATTCAGGATGAGAAGTGGAACGGTTCGTAACTGCTGGCACAACTTGTAATTTTCCAAATGACTGGAAAATATTCTGAACATTCTATTTAAAACTTCGGCCTGCAATTCTCTGTTATCTGCCTTCAGGAAAATATCTTGCAACATTTGAACAGCTTCTAGATCTTTTACTTTATTATTGCCTTCCTCCCAAAGATCATCAGTAATCCGATCAGACGAGGATGTTTTGCTTCTGCTATGGTCAGTGCTTCTGGAATGAGTGGATTTAGATCTTTTTCCGGTAGATGAACACTCAGATTCCTGCGGACCAGTTTGGGCTAGATTTACCAGAGCATCAAGCAACCTTGACAATGTAGGGGAAAGTTGCAGGGAAGAGGCATCTCGTTCCATATAATCTTGCTTTTCTTTATCACTTATTTGGGATACATATGCGGCTTGAAAGTGATCATGTGGTGGACTAGATTTTATAGACTGAGAAGCTGGACCCGTTGGCAATGTAGAAAGAATCAATGCAAACTGGACAAGAAAGTGATAACCGTGAGCATTGCGTATATCCTCCCTGAGATTTATACCATTGGCCTCTGCAAGTTAAAATTGCAACAAAAGCAGCAGTTAAAAGTATTAAACGTACACTAGCTATAGTAATTAAAATTGCCAAAGATTTAGAAGAAATGTTTTTATTAAGACAAATCTTTGTGACATTAATATCACGGATGCATCAAACCTATCAGGCTGGTTACTAAATTGGTCGAGTTAATGATCAAAAGACAAGTTACTTACCAGGCCTATGTGACAATCTCACGCACTCAATTAGCAAGTCCACTATCCCCATAGTATAAGCAGAGTCACCACAGTTAGGATTGTAATCCTTCACTGCCATTAAAAGAATTTTTATCTGCACATAGAATCACCATAATGACTATCACATGCTTCTGATAAACTAGAAAATTTAAGCATATGGAATGGAAGGTAAACAACAAAGCATACAACTAGGCCAAAGAATCCAAGAGGGCAATGGTTCTTCCCAAAAGTCCTGTCTCTACCATTTTCGCACTGGGAGGCCCTCATTGTTTTGACTTCCATATCCATAGGAATCAAGAAAGAAACAATAGTACGTCTTTGGGCTTATAATTAGTGAGAAGATGTGAGGATTGCGTTGCATTTTAATGCATTCATCATGGCATTTTAGAACAGGCCTTGTTCAAGTAGGTTGTAAATTTATTTTATATTTAACCATCATCTTTTATGGTCAAAAGTTGGGGTATTTTTGTGTAAGTTTCTGCACTCAGTTTTGGCCAGACTACTTTTTGGGAAGACACTTCTCCGTACTACAGATGGAACAGTGTGGGGGTAGAATTGTGGATGCCCTCCCCTTACCCAATTTTGTGGAAAAATATATAATGTCGTCCCCACCCTATTCCCGATTTGGGGAATCGAGGCTGGGGTTATTCAGTAGAATTGTGGATGCCCTCCCCTTACCCAATTTTGTGGAAAAATATATAATGTCGTCCCCACCCTATTCCCGATTTGGGGAATCGAGGCTGGGGTTATTCAATATTAAATCTTAAAACAAATACACTAAAACTATATATATATAGGCATCCAAATAGTTCACTAATTTATATAATTAAACTTTATAAATTATTTAATATTTTAAATTTATAATTCAATATAAAATATAAACATAGATTAATGATTTAAAAAAATCAAGAATCATGGATCAGGGGCGGGGACCCTGTCCTTAAAAAGAAAAGGAAAAATCTTTCCCTCATCCCTGACACTAACTGCATTTTGAACGGAGACTCCACGAGGTCACTTGAAGCCTTCTTGTGGTCTCTACTTTCTACTCTCATCCTCTTGTTAAGGTTAGTTTCTTGTTCATAAAAAGTAGTAATAATAACAATAATAATTAAATAAAATAAAATTCTAGTAATAAGTTGCCATCCCAACCAAACATCATGCCAGAGGATATATATATATATATTCTCGCCATTACCAATTCTTAAAGAAAGAAACCTAGAGAAAACGTCTTTTTTTCTCCAAGATAGTCCACCATGAAAAAACCAAACAAAAACTATTAGCCTATAATAGGTATCCATCACCTCATGCCTAACTCACGTTGTTCTACTGGAAATCTCAAGGCAGTTTTTCCAACAACCCATCGTTCTTATACAATTCATGGCCAAGCCACCATAAGACGAAGTTTTAGAAACTTCATTCACTCGACCACGTGTTTCAAATCCCATTACCACTGCCAAGGAAAATTTTAGCTGCTTCTCAATTTCATTTACCCCTATTCTTGAAGTTGGACTCTTTTGTCCTTTATTAGGATCAGATACAATGCTCAAGAAAATGGTTAGGTTCCTACATCTTACAAACATGTGCAAAAAAAATGAGGATTCTTTCTGGCGACAAAGAAAGATTTACATATTTCAATGACTTCAAGCGCTAATATTCAAGAATTAAAATGCCTGTATATCATGCAAAATACATACCAAGTGATGTTTGCGTATATATTTGGCAGTACTTCCACTGTCATTGACCAGAAGAAGATTAGAAATCTGAAAAGTTCATCAGAAAGAAGAAAAGGCACATCTGAATATATTATCTAAACAATGAGAAAAATGCATGTGAGAAGCTAGACTCCCACAAATAAAATTAAAAAAAAAATCCATAATAAATATCCTGTAATGAATAACATTAACAACATAAAAGATGAAGCAATATTCAATTAGCTTACCTGCATAGCATGTCTATGAAGTTGAATATTGTGCAGTGGAACAAGACCCTCCTTATACTGAGAGAAGGCTGTCAAAGACCCATTTACAACCATCTGAAAAAGCATCTGAAGGGAATCGTCCTCGATCAAACTCTGGGCACCTGATGGATGGGTGGCTAGAGCCTTCATGATATGAACAACACTACCCTCGACCTACATGAGAAACATGAAAATAGGTAAGATCATCAAAAGCACAAGCCAAAATGAAGCAGGAAGCAAAGAAATATAAAATTTTACACCGGAACATAAAGTGCATGGTTTTTCTTTTAAACCAGAAACGAGAATTTTTCATAGATATAATGAAAGAGATTAATGTTCAAAAGATACAAAACTCTACAAAGGAATGAAAAGAAACACTGAGAAGGACTACAAAGGATATAAATAACAATCCAAATAAAACGAAGCCCTCTTCATCAAAGAACCAAAAACAATAATCCAACCAAAACAACGAAATAGAAGCCAAGACCACTGAGTCCTGAACAAAATAAACAGAAGGAGGGTGGAGCCATGGGAAACGGAAGAACATTGATCTTCGAAGCTGAAAAGAAAGCCTAAAACAACCAGAATATACTGACCAAAAACTGAAACCTATAGAAGCATAATCAAATTTTGAAAAGGAGAGCCAACTCAAAAATGCCCAACCGCAGAAGGCTACAACCCCCAAAAATCTTCCAAAAAATGGCTTCATTAAACCATGTTCTCCCTCCAAATGCTTGCAGTTCCATAAAGATTGATCATCCTCCCATAAAACTCATTAAGAATAATAGTAAGGCATAGAATAAGGAACTCTCCAGCAACGTGGTCCAAAAGAAAAAGAAATCTCAGAACTCCGAACAAAAACTTTGACGCCCTTAAAGAATCTACTAATTGAGAATCCTTTATAGACGAAAGAGAGGCAGAAAAATAAGTAAGAATTCCTGGATACCTTTCAAAGTGGGGACCGTCCATGGCGACAGACATGTAAGCTTGAATAGCTCAGGATGGAATAAAAAATGGGAGATTAAATTAAATAGCCAACTCTTCTCTCTAGATTTTTCTACCATATTGCAATCTAGAACGAAAGAAATGACAGCAGAAACAGACGGTAGAAATGTGGTGAGCCATAAGGACCTAAAAGCTACAGCGATTAGTTTTTCCAGGTTCTTTATAGAGGTGGAAGGTTTCTACCTTACAGGACTGATTGAAGTCCAATCCCTACCACTAACAGTTCTTGGCCTCAGAGGCCTTGAAGAAGAGAAAATGTGGAGGGTTGTGAAAGAGTTTGAGATCCTTTAAAGTATCAAGCCTTGATGGTTATTCAATGAGTCCTTTAAAATTGAAGAAACCCCTAGAAGATAAGTTGCTACTTTTGGAGTAGATACTTTTAAGTGGATAACTTGCACCCTAGAAGAGGACCTGATTGGGAATATGGACTATCATTTCCTTTCACATGGGAGGACGTACTTTATGCCTTCCTTTTGTATTTCCTTCTAGTCCAATAAATAGTTTCTTATCCCAAATGAGTAATATCAACATCAAGATGTCAGAAGAGGGAAATGCTAAACACAACTATGAAAATTTTTGAACTTCCAATATCTTTCAGATTAAAAATCTAACAATCACCAAATACCAAATATATATCAAGAAAACAGTTTTGGATGTTCTGAGCTGAAATAAAAATGAAAAAGAGAGAAAAAAAAAAAAAAAAAAAAAAAAAAAAAAAAAAAAAAAAAAAAAAAAAAAAAAA
>NW_019268534.1:1241061-1252382 GCF_002738365.1 Cucurbita moschata
AAAAAAAAAAAAAAAAAAAAAAAAAAAAAAAAAAAAAAAAAAAAAAAAAAAAAAGATACATCATTATCTCAGGTTCAACTGCTCATACACAAGCACATGGCCAAAAAAAAAAGAAAAAAAAGAAAAAAAATAGAAGTTACCTCAAGACGGCGTCCTTGTCCACCACGACCATTGTGATCTTCACCTAAGACTGATTTTTCTTCATAACTAGCTGTCTTTTCCCTCTGATTGGCTTCATCAGGATCCAGGAGGGCATTGAGAATATGAATTAGACAGCAGAATATACCCGAATCAAGAAGGGATTGCTTGTCAATAGGCTGCAAAAGATTGTCTGAAAAGTAAGATTCTAAAGAAGGACTCTGCACTGCTTGGTTTAATAGCATAAACGAAACAGCCATAAAATTCCACAGCTCTTCATTTCATGAAAGTAATATTGTCATGAAAGGAAAATATGGTTGCATACTTGTCCACCAAATATCTTTGCCTGAATATGTTTGTTACTTCAATTATATTACATAAGTTTTCTTCATATGTCAATTAAGATTGATACTTTATCAACAATGGGAAAGAAAACAAATTCAGAGAAAAGATCAGAGACTGAAGTACTCAATAGGACAGCAATACACACTGACACTAGAATGAGTGATAAGAAAGAAATAGATCACATTAATGTTCATGTAAAATAAAGATGCTGAACTTAAATAGAATCTCCCAAAGTTTAAGGAATATACCCCAGATATAAGGACTTCAACTGCAGTTAACAGATTTGCACCTGGACAAATAACATCCTGCAAAGAAGTTATGACTTGAGTTTGACTGAATAATATGTTTAATCGGTAATTTGGATGAGACAGCAAATCGCTGTAGAGCAAACCTCGGCAACTTCTGTAAAATACTTTAGTACTTTTACTACATCCAAAGACCTTGTTTTACTGCTGATTTTTAGCTTCTCAATATCTGTAACAAATGCTCTTCCCACAACAAAAGAGAATATATGTGTTTCGACTATCCTGTAGTGCATCAAAACCCTCAAAAGTCAGTCATAAACTCAAAAGAAAGAAGACTATATGTCATTAAAGAAACGTTTAAGCCAGACACCGACGCTCGTGACACTCTGTCATACAATAACATAAACTAGACTACCATTAAACTTAGAATTTGGGCTTTTCAAATATCAGGTAAATGTAATATATCAAAGAAATTGATCCCATACTCAAATCGCTTAATTGATTGTCTCCTCAATTCAATATCAAAAGTCCACAAGTTGACCCTATATAGTCAAAGTGAAATCTCCTAATAATAAATCCGAAGTCTAAGACAAGACAATAATCTCAGAGAATCACCATAAATAAATTTGAAAATTTTTAACCAAATACTTTAAGCTTTTGGGATTAAGAAGATTGATTCCATCATGTACCATCTAAACGCTAAAAGAATCTCAAACCTCTTTCACCAAGTTCCGTCAGTTCAGGTTGATGAACCATTTGTTCTTACATTCTTATATCCAAGGCATGCATGAACCCGGCATAACTTTCAATTGCGACTCCAGCCATGGATTTTGGAATATATAATCATTTGTGGTGGTTTAGTTTTATGCATAAATTTCAAATATGACTGGTTCTTAGACGAAAAATATATATATAAAATAAACTTTTTTTTCTTAAAGAGGTGCCAGGGCAGTTCTAATATCATTATCACCAAATAAAGCAGGTTACAAATAAGAGCTACAGGTTCATTATATCAAACAAAAAAGTATCATATATAGACTCTCATTGACGAGTATTTAAATTGGATACAGAGGAACAACGAAAAAAGATTTATCAATCAAAATACCAGCGCAAAAAGAAATATTCAACTTCAAGAGAGCAAGGCAGGAGTGGTAGTCATACAAAGTAACTAATTGAGCTACATTAGCATGTTGCTTCACTAATCTACAAAAAGTATCCACAGTCATATTCAAGGCCGCCTCTTTGTCCTGCATGGTTGATGAAGAAAGGGTAGCAATATCAGTTGTCTATCACAGCCAATACATTATCTTGTGGGTGGGTGCATATGAGTCGGGTTTCGGGGGGCAGAGAGGAGAACAAATAACATAAAAAGATCAATTAATTAGTACAGTCGTCAGTCACCTTTTCAGAGCTGGATGACCGAAATTCTTCCCAACAACGCTTGAAGTCCAATTCCAGTTCATGTCTGCTTCTGCTTAAAAATAAAAGGTACCATCAATACTAGAATGTATTGACAAATTCAATTAGCACAATTAAAAAAGTATTAACAGAAGCTATAGACCCTTTTTCTAACTGATTTAGATTAGCTAACCGAAGTGCAAGTGAAAACCACTGATAACTCCCCCAAAATATCCGAAGTCCGAAAGTTAAACGCAAAATTGACCTCAAAATATATGAGGGGAAGAAAGCAAGCATAAGTCACAACATATACCATTAGAACTGGAGCAACCAACCAAAAATGACACCTATCCTCTAAAACCATCTCCACCAAAAAATACAAACAAATACTTGCACTAACTAAAATTCCTTTACATACATCAATTCTTCTGCTGTGCACGAATAAGGCAAAAACCTCAACTTCTTAGGCATCCAATTAGACACCTCAAACAACAAAGTGCACCATCTACGAGAAATGGCCTTAAAACCCAATGGTTTGGAGGCAAAGAATGACAGCACCGGTTTTTTGGCATAACACTATACATCTCTAACCTCTTACACTAACTAAAATAGAAAGGGAATCACAAATTTCATCTGAATATCAACCAAAGTCAACTGATAGGCTTCTGAAACCTAAAGGGGAAGAAGTACTTAGTGCTCCATGAAGCTCGTTCAAAACAAGAAGTAAACTCACAATACCTCCACCCCGGTAAGAGTTGGAGAATAAAAATCACAATGCTGCCACAGGAGGGTTAAACAACCAGGACATAGCTAACGATCACACACCAAACGCCTTTTAGAACATTTCTAATGGCTAGAAATCAAAGTTGCTAGAAATAATACTAGTTTGTTGACTCCTAAGAAACCATGTTCTATTGACCAACATTTCTTTTATCCAACTCAGCATTATCAGTCCATGACACTTGTTTTCAATTTTAACAAACATGAGCTTCTACCCCGATACTAACACTGTGATCTTACTGTAATATAAAAGGACAAAACCAGTGATTCTTGCACATGATTTTCATTTTTCAGAAAATTTTGCATGCACAGTGTCAAATGATGCACAAATCCACCGCATCCATTTTGATGTAAGCTAAGTTTTCATATAACTTCTTCCCATCCTGTTTAGCCTAACGATTGAAGTTTGTATTGCTAGCATTATACAAGAGAGAGCTCCAAAGTTAGTGATTGGTTCAAATGCTTTAAGTAAGCTTTGAGTTTATCACCTAGCATGTTTGTGGACTTTCTTTTTATCTTTTTTTTTCAAAATCACATGCTAAAAGAAACATAAGGTAGCTGAATTAGTCTATTTCTCCTTCACGACAACACCCAAAAGAAGGTAATAATGGGAGTCAGCCAGACAGAAGTTTTCTAAAGCATTTATCGTTTAAATTTTTGTTAATATAAAGAAGAGTGAGTTTTGACACATGGATGAAGGTGCAATCCCTTAATTTCCAGCTAACATGAAGTCCCTAAGAATGTCATATCTCACAGGAAAACCACATAAACATATCAGAGCTAACAATGGTATAGATATTGGGGCATCGCAGGAGTACCATTAACAGTAACAAACAGTGTTCAAAAAATGAAATGGTATGGAATAAAAGTAAATTTTACGCACGTCAAACAAATTTCAAATAATCACACCACGAATCAAATGACAGATTCATTCACCATCGACACAAGCAACACGGAAGGCCAAGAACAGGAAACGAACATTAAATCAAAAATAGTAGACACTGTTCCTGCCAACGACACACATGAAATTTGAATTCAACCAAGAACTCAATTCATCATTCCCATCCAAAACCCACGGAATAAATGTCAAAAGTACAGCGATTTTGGGCAGATTAAATTAAGAAAGAAATAGAAAGTGGAAGCAGACCTTGCAGGAGATGAAGCGGAGTCAGGGCGACGAGCTGAGTAAGGCGCATGATTATCATGGGCGGAGGAAGAGTGTATGGAAGAAGAAGAGGAAGCAGAGGGAGCAGAACCATGAGACGGAGTTAACCCGACCTTCTCTTTGATGTCCTTAAGCAATGTAACCCATTTCATCGTTTTGCTTTAGGATCCTTGAACCATGCGAGCCTTCCGTTTTCATCCGCCGCCGGGTGCTTCCTCTCTAACCAGATCGGAACCCTTCTAGGCCAACCTAGAAGGATATCCTCAAACAACCCCACCAGCTCCAAATTCCTCAAAATGCCTCACAAAATCAAAACCAACCCAGCTCCTCTAAATGTCTCCTCTCCTCTCCTTTTCCAATCGATCAAATTGACACGGCAAGATCTAGAACACAACAGAAACCTATATTGATTCCGATTTCCACTGCTTCTTTGAAAAAAAAATAATATATCTTTTTCCCAGAAATGTAATGTTATCCCTTAATCAATCGATGGCAGTAACAAAACGCGGATTTCCGTTAGAGAAAGGAAAAAATACGGAGAAAAAAAAAAAAAACAAAACAGCCACAGCCACAGCCACAGCCACCACTTCAAAATCTCTCTCTCTTCTGCGATTTTTTGTTTTTGGACAGCCACTCCGCGCCTTCTTTCTCGCCCTATATCCTTCCTTTCTTTCACCTTCTTCCTCCTCTAAACACTTCCATTTCCCATTTCATTTCAATCTTTTTACATTCTCTCTCTCTCTCTCTCTAAGACTGAAACATGATCAACTGCGTCAACGTGGATTCCACGTCTACGATTTTGCCACGTGGCCATCCAACATTTACACTGGGCCCCGCTTCTTCTTTCTCTCGTGAGGGCTTTTGTGGTCTTTTCCTTTTTCTTTTTCTTTTTCTTTTTTTTTTGTTGTAATTCTTAGTTCATTAATTATTTTAATTCATCTCTTTTTTGCCAAAATAAATACCTCTTTGGCTACCTTCAAATCTACGTCATCTTTTTCTTTTTTTTTTCTTCCCCTCTATTAATAATTTTATTTTTATAATAAATTTTTAATTAGTGTTATTCTATAAAAATATATTCATATTTATTAACAAAATAATTTAGCGATATAATTAAAGTTACTTGTTGGTAACATATATTTTTTAAAAGTTAATTTAAATATTGACGAACGATAAAATTTATTTAAAATTAAAATTGTGTAAGTTTCGAGGTATAAATTTATTTATTTTATTGGTTGTTTTTTTGCTTCTTACTTTATTTTTTTTATTTTTTTCATTATTATGGTTGTTGGTAGTCACAATATGTAGTTGAATAATGATGAGTATGAATTAATATACTATAAAGTATAAAGCAAGTAAAACACAATGTGAGAATATCTTCTGCTTTTTTATTTTTTCTATTTTTTTAATTATATTTCTCATGAACAAAAAATATAAATAAATTGACGTTTGTCCAAGGCTTTCATGTACAATGGAGTAATTGTTAGACAATTATAATTTTGTATTTTAAATTTAAAAATTAATATAAATTTTGTTATAAAAAATTATTGAACTCCAAGAGATTTAATGAGGGAGTGGTGGGGGAGGGAGGGAGGATAGAGACAGATACCTACCTAGGACTAAGAGTAATTACACTAAATATAAATGGGATAAGAGATTTAAATTATTTTAACATATAAATTAAATTAATAAAAATATATAAACTTTATATTTTATATAAAAATATTCTTAATTTTGAAAAGTTTGAATAATACCTCTAAATTTGAAAAAAAAAAATTTAACATTTTGTTTTAAAAAAATACCCATATACTTTTCTTTTCTTTTTTAATTAAAAAAATTCTTTAATGAAATTTTAAAAGTAGCATTTAATATCATTTATCTTTATTTTTTAAAAAAACAAATAAATTACCATCATTAATATATGAATAAGAATTATATATTAGACACTTAATATCTCGACTTTTTAATATTATTTTTAAATTTTCGTGAGTATTTTTAAAAGTGATATTAACCGTAAAAATATTTTTTAAATTTTTTAAAAATTTTAAAGATGTTTTTGAAGCTTTTAAAAAAAACATTTAAGTGTTTTTTAAGTTAAAAAAAAGTATTTATTAAACCCTCTTTTATACCTTCTTAAAATATTTATGAAATAAAATATTAACAATTTTTATAAAATAAAAAAATAATAATAAATAATATATATATATATATATATATATTTTTTTTTTTTTAAATTTAAAGATATCATTAAAATTTTGGAAATTTGTGGTGTTTCTTTTTTTTTTTATAGATAGAATGCAAAGTTGGATAATTATTAATTTAGCAAAAAAAAAAATATATATATATATATATATATATATTTATATTTATATCATATTAGATGTCCAATTCTATGATAAAGACAATTCACAAATTACAACGTGCATATGCGGTGATAGATTAGGTGAAATTTGACCCGCATCAAGCAAAAGAATTTTATATAATTTTTTCCAATTCTAAAAAGTAATTTTAAATAAATCAAACACGATAATTATTTTCGTTTTTACAACGTATAACTACTACTAGAACAGTTGTTATTATTATTATTATTAATTTAAAGATTAATTAGGTCACAATACAGTCTTCTTAATTGTTTCTACTTACTACATTTTTTATTGTGTGGTTTAAATATTTACGTGGGGTTGAGTATTATGCTTTCAATAATTAAATATGAAATATAATATAAAATTTTGGGTGGCTTAAAAGAACACTTTTTTATATCTATTTTTATTTGGAAGCTTTTAATTTTATTGAATTTTTTAATTTAAAAACTCAATATGCTTATAAATTTTATTATGATATAATTTAATTTGATTATATAATAAATGTGGCTAAGATTTAATAGGCTTTCTTAAAATATATAGATTAATAGAGTAATTAAAGATTAAATGAACTTAGGTTATAAATATATAGTTGTTGAACTATAAATAAATAAATAAATAAAAAGAGAAATTGTTGGGGATTAAAGAAAATTATTCAACAAATAAAGTTATTAAAGATGCATTTGCACATTCCTTTTATGCCCTTCACTAGCATTGCTTGGCCCCTCGTCCCCTCAATATCTACAAAAACACCCTTTAATATATTTTAGTTATTCTTTATCAACCAAATAATTTTCTACAAATGCCAATAAATATATATATATTAGCGTAAAATGATGATTTGGTATATGAATGTGTTGGACGATGAAAGTCCAACATCGATTGATTTAAGAAATAATTATAGGTTTATAATTGAAAAATATTGTTTCCATTAGTACAAAGTCTTTTTGGGAATTCTAAAGTAAAACCACGAGAGCTTATGCTCAAGATAGATAATATCTCATAGACATTGAGAAGTTCTCATTTTTAAATGGTCAATATTTAAATAAAAATAGAATTTATTTACGGAGAGAGAGAAAAATGGGGCTGAAGAAGAGAGAAAAGGAAAGGAAAACAGAAAAGATATTTGGGTGAGGGTCCCACAGTGTGAAGAACGAGAAAAGAAGCGCGTGAAAGTGGGTCCCAACAAAATTTGATTACACCAGCACGATGCGGGCGAGGGAAGAGGCGCGATTTTATCCAATTTCCACTTTATTTATTTATTTTCATTTTAATAATTAAGTTTTTGTGGTTTAAAAAATGCTTAATTTTTTATCCCCAACTTAGATAACATTCCACGTGTATTTTTATTGATTAATGTAATTAATTTAATTTCAAATTTCATCCATTTTCTACTATAAATTCAACATTTAGATTTTAAATTTCATGTTTATTTAGTCATTATTTAAATACTGGAATTGAATAGATAGCATTTGTTCTTTTATTTTATCATTTTTTTCTCTACGTATTTTGAATTAATTCAATAATAATTTTTCTTGCTAATTTAATGAAATTTGGAAAGAAAACTCATTTAAAATTAACTTAAAATATAGTCAAAATTGATTAATTGATGAAATTAATGAACCTAATATAGTACTACCAAATGTCAAGATTACAGTGACTTTGCTGAACATTTAATGCTACAATATCTTATTATGCTACTCACTAAACATTTAATGTGAGATTATTTTATTTTATGGAAGATAATGTTAACAAAAATAGTAGAGTAACGTGAACGTAAGCATATAACTTAATGATAATGTGATACCCTAGTAAATGAGAGATACATGAATGAATCGATATTACATCTAAACGAGAGTGATTTTAACGATAAGGTGACTGTAAAAAGATTTAAATGATATGAAATTTGCTAACAATATCAACCGTATGTACCTCATTTTTAGTAACTTGATTATAGAAACTTTATGGTTAAACGTGTTTTATTTCGAGTAATTCAATACTGAACGACCTCATATAAATTTTGCTGAAATACACGTGAATGAGAACAAAACATGTTGGAATGACTTGTGTTAGTATGTGAGAATAGTATTGACTCTTAAGGTGCCAAGAGTAAGTAACGTGCTCATGTTGTAGTGCATACAACATGATGGCTCCTGACATGCTATAATGACTCGTATTAGTTTGTGTGGATGGTCTTCATTTTTAAGAAACGAAAAGTAGATAATGTGACTATGTCACAGAGAAATGTCGAGACCATACTATGTCAAATCTACGTTTCGAATCTTGAATCAAATTACGGGCATAGGTCACCATGGATAATTATCACATATCAAGGTTCAAGTCATTATATTTTATTTATTGTAATAAAAAAGGAAAAAAATAGAAAGTGAATGTACGGCAAAAATATTGTTTATGGGATAAATAAAATTATTTTTTATTGCATGATATAATTATTAAATAAATATTGAAATGGAAAATTACATACAAATTTCAATTTAGGATAAGTTACTATATTCGGCCACCGCTGCATTGTGACAATAAATAATATTAAAGAAATAATGATAATCACAAAATGCCAATAACCACATTGGGGGCTGATCCAACCCTCGTGGGCCCATAGGCCACATCATACATTGGGCCAATATGGGACAGCTGCAACCCTCATGGGCCTCGAGGTTTTTGGGCCCAACGTCACTCTTGCTGGGTGATGAAAGTTTTATAATAAATAAATACTCTCTTTTGTGGAGAGTCGTGTTCGTCTGATATTAGAATCATATTCTTTGGTCTGGTATTAGAGTCATATTTTAAATTTAGTCGTGCCAATATATTGATAAATTCTTAAATGTCGAACAAAGCACTCCAAAAGAAAAGGAGTCAAGCCTCCTAAGGGGAGACGTACTTTGTTCGTCTAACATGATATTAGAACTCCTTTAAATATCGAATAAAGGACTCAGTAGTGCCAATTGGTAAATCCTCAAATATCAAAATAGAGGACTTGAAAAGAAAATTAGGGGAAGGTGTTCAAGGAGAAGTTGGAAAATGTTGGAGGATGAAAACTGGCATCATCAAAGTGTACTATATTTAGCTCTAGAGATATGATAGAAGATGGTTCCCATTGCCTCTTAGTTACTTGCACTCGAGCTTCAACTCCATACCAACTCCCGATCGATGGACGAAAATCTGAAAATCCAACGCTTTGAAGTTCCTCCTTCGGCCTCAAACTTCGAGTTTCTCATCGAATCTCGCGACGTTCCCGCTGTAATATTTGTGAAAGTTCCTCTGATTTTTGATTCGTAGGTAATTCCATTGCATCATCTTCCGTTTCTTATGTTCTATGGCTCCGAAGGTTCTTGTAGGAGGCGTTATGGACTGGAGATCTTTATCGGAGTGGATTTCGTACAATGGCGGCCTTGGCAATCTACAGGTTGTATTTCAACGTTCCCGCTGTAAGCTAGCTTGTTTTGATATATATATATATATATTTTACAATTTAATCCTTGTAATTAAAAAGACGTAATCAATAAGTGCCTTGTCAAAGATTCCTCTGTAATTCAGCCATAGGAATAAGTTGGCATTTACCAATGCATAGGTAACTCCAAATAAGATTTGTAATGAATTTGTTGATGTAAAACATTTAACCGTTACATTTTTTAACAAGTACGAGGAGAATGTTGCTGTAAAGAAAAGTAGGAAGACTAGAACGTTATAAATGTCATAATATTGGGACTCTCGTGGAGTATTGTGCTTAAGATCAAGTTATTCTGGCCTATGTTTGAAAGCTTGTAAGCTATGATCACTAACTGTATGATGAAAATTTATAGATTGAGTTTGAATACTCAGTATCTCCATGAATATTGCATTATGCTTTTTTCTCATTAAGGCTATTGTGATAGAGTTGGGTTTGACATCTTTAAAATTAAGGTCAGAACGAAGTTTTGCATGTGCCTTGTTCTCTTGCTGACATGAATGAAACAAAGAACCATGAGCATGTCGTACCAAGTATCAGAAGGTTGGGTAAAGTTCTCTTCCCCACTCTAGATTTCTCAATAGTGTTTTTAACTCTCTCATAAGTGAGAGAATAGGGTTTAGAAGTTGCATTTTAAATTTGGTGGTTGAGGCAATTTGGTATATTGATCTTTGTTATTAATTGCCAGATCAAGGAGTTCAATGTTTGAGTCAATTACTTGAAGGTGGGGATTTGAGAGAAAAAGAGCTAAGGGAAGAAACTTATTCTCATAGGCTTATTACTATAGTTCATGACCACATAAGCGCTTCCGATCAAATTAAACACCTACAATCAAGTTCTACAAAAGGTTCTGCAGATGAGGTGGAGAGGATGGAGATGACTAGTTTACAGAGCTTGGAGAACGATCAAATAGCTACCTTTATTTGGAATTTGGAACCATGTATTCTTCAAAAGTTCCTTCTCACCACGGCGGTGATTTCTTTTGACTTCCCCATTACATTTACAAGGTTGAAATTGTTTTCATGGAAGGCCTTGAGGAAACTAGTTTATTCCAATTGTTCTGGTCTAATTAATATACTAAGCTTTCTCATTATTGAAATAGATGCATGAATATATTCGATGGATGTCGAACTATTTGTTTTAGTCGATAGATGTGTGAAATTATTCCTCTTTTTCTTGTTTTCCCCTTCTTTGTTTCTTCCTTAGCTTGTCATCTTATCCTACTTTCTTTTCCATCTATAATGACTTCCCAAGAACTCTAGAGGCTCTTATACTGCACTTGCCTTCTCCAGTTGGAGCAGAAGTTCTTACTCGAAAATTTGATTAGATGGATCAAGGAAACACCGATGAGGATCAGTTTATTATATTCTTACAAAAAAAAAAAAAAAAAAAAAAAAAAAAAAAAAAAAAAAAAAAAAAAAAAAAAA
>NW_019268534.1:1252820-1258001 GCF_002738365.1 Cucurbita moschata
AAAAAAAAAAAAAAAAAAAAAAAAAAAAAAAAAAAAAATCCTATTATTATGGATTCTGTGGGAGATGTTTTACTTTTGGCTGATATCTCTTCATCCCTGGAAAAGACTCTACGGGGTTTTCTATAGTTCATTTGATGATCAATTTGCTGCGACGGATGCAATTCTATACAGGAAAGAGTCTTTTGCTCGTCAGGTCATGGTAACTCTATTTAACAGTAACATTTTTATTATTTATTATTTATTTTACTTCAACCATGATATCTCCCCTGTTTATCGTAGTAATAGCTCTGTGTAATTTGTTTTTAATCATAGGTAGGATTTTTCTTCTATGTTTTTTTCTCTTTTCCCGGAACAAAATACTGAGCACACAAGTAGATGGTAATAGTTATTGGTCTCGAAGGCAATCTTTGTGGGCTAGTAACAAAAGCTCTTCTCACATCTTTATCTCGTCCTCCATAAATTTGGCTGGCCTCAAATTGCAAACAGCATTCTGCATTTTTGTGCTCATCTTTTGTTCTTGTGAAATATCTTATTTGGCTTATTAGTTAGACACTTCTATGTAGCTTTCACGCAACCTTGAAGAATGGGCAGCATATTTGCTCAACCAAAACCGCCAAACTTCGGCGATAAATTTGATTTAGGTACTGTTACATAAGTTGATCTTGCAAAGATCCTAATGAATTATTGTGTTTGGCTTCAAGGAACTGCAAATCTTTTCTTTTTTTTGGTTGTTAACTTTTCTGTTTCAAGACTAGAAGCAATTTATTTAATTTTTAAAACTTCAGTTTGATTAAGTGCCTAAACTGAGTTCTTTCTTCTCACAGCCTTAAATATCTTAAATATCTGTTCCCTTCCGTGAATTTGGTATCTATTGATAATTTTGAATCTTAACGAATGCGCATGCTCTCTGCCCGCAGTTTTCTATTTGTGTCTATATATATTTTTTAATTTAATACGCCATTTCAGTTTCTGTGTTTTGAAGGGAAGCATATTTATTTCCATTCCGCATTTATTTATTTTAAAAACATCATTATTGTCGTCACCAAAGAATAGACACAACTAGCCAACCTGCATATTCATTAGGACTTCTTTTTATTCCCTCCCTAATAAATAAGCATGACCAGAGAATATTCTGCTGCAACGCTTTGAGACTTTACTTGTTGTGTTATTGTAATTTAACTTTAATTTTTGCGTCAGGCGTTCAAGAGTGTGCTGGATAAATACTTGGGAGTAAACTTAAATGGGCCAAATCCGGGATCTTGAAGGGGAAGTCCTTTAAAGAAATTGGTCCTGCAGATTCTGGAGCATATCGATGCTATCCATTTTCTAAGCTTTTCCTCGATTGGTACTTTTACGTATAAGTTATCCATAGCTATATAGAATAAAAATCATTACCTATTTTAGGCATTGCTTTGTAATTTATTTCAGACCCATTTTATTTTGTATAGAGAACAAAGTAGAGAGTGGCTTAAAATCAACGTGATTTAAGTTTCAACTTTATACTCCCAGTATCTCCATTTATCATCAAGTGTTTACATAAAAACTGCCGAAGTAAACCAGCAGCGAATGGACCTTTACTTTTACCTCATTTCTTCTAGCCAATGAAATCAAATTCCTGTAGTGAATAAGGTTAATGAGCTAAAATATCGTAGTTCAGGAGAAATGATGTAAGCAGCAAGTGAACCTAAATGCTCTTTCCTGGTACTTGAGTTGATGATTGGATTACCTAGCAGCTTCTGTTTATCTACAGATGAGACTGACAAGTACATTAGAATGCACAGGCAATGACCCCATTTTCAATTACTCTCCTATTTTGACCCTTTCCCCCCTATGATATGTCATTATTCTTCTGGCTGTATGTGAACTGAACTTGCTAAGATGACAACAAGGGTAGGAAAACCATTCTGATAGGCCTAGTTAGAACGAAAAAGAACATTGTGGAGGGATATAGATAGGGAATGTAATTAGTAATGAATATTCGTTTCTTGTAGAGTGGGGAGTTCCAAGATGGGATTTAGAAAAAAAGATGAGGGGTAGCATAGGGGTCTGCAGTAGAAGGGGGGAAAAAAAGGAAAGAAAAGCATTGGAAAGAAGGGTCTGTAAATAATCGAGATTGGAAGGAAGAAAAGAGGGAAAAGAAAAGGTAGCTGAGATGAGATTCCCTGATGGATGATGACATGGGCAGGTAATTTAATAGAAGAAGAGGCAAGGGGAGAGGGAATAGAAGCCTTTTGATTTTTGTCTGTTTGTGCAGCTCAAAGGGAGATAAAAAAAAAAAAAAGAAAAAAAAAGATGCAGTCTTTTTTACCAGGCAAATGGCATATTGTACCTTAATCCTGTTACTCATGCACATACTTTCTAAAAGCTAGGATATACCATAATGCCCAACCCTCCTTTCATTAATCCCCAGGTTCTCTCTCTCTCTCTCTCTCTCTCTCTCTGTGTGTGTTTTTGTCTCTCCCTGCTCTCTCTCTTTCTTTCTTTGTGAATATCCTAACCTTTTCTTTGGTTAAGTTGATCAGCTTTGCCATTTTTTAAACTGCGTGTGTGGTTTTTTTTTTTTATAAAAAAAGATATTCCAAAACCCTTTTATCCAAAGTAAGCTGACTGGCATTTTTACGTGGCTGCAGGAATCACATAAAGGTAGATGCACCACTTTGCATTATCACCATGGCTTTTTACTCTCATCAGCTTGGGAGAATATAAAATATATACACATACTAAGCTGATTGAACCTCTGGTAAATTCCTGTGCTATCTTTTCTTCTGCTTCAACATGAAGTAAAATATATACACATTGGTTGGTTGAATGTTCACATTTCTATCCTATAATTACACTCATATTCCGATCAAATATTAGGAAAGTCTAGTCATAGAACATGAGAATGTATCCATATAAAAAATCTTCCCCTTTTTTGTTTGACAGTAAAGTATCTGATTTCTTTTCAGGCATGCTGAAGAATATGTTGCATCAATGATTGATATGATTATCTGATAACAGTAGACTAGAAAAGCAGAGAAGGACAAGGTTTTAGTCAATAATTGGGATGTTATTGCAGGTTAAGCTGGCTACTAAAGGTTGTGTTGTGGGGAATATGCACAGAAATTGATAAAGCCCCTCTTAGCAACAACAGTAACAAAAGAAAGACTCACCACAGAATTGCAATTCAATCTTCCAGAGCTCTTTGTTGGTATCATTTTCATCCCCGTTGACATTTTCTTCTTCTTCTTTTTTTTTTTTCTTTATTTTCCTTTTCTTCCTTTAGGTGTTAGTTTGCAGCAGCACCCAAATCCCGGACCACCACCACAAACACTCGCTCACTGAGGCACAAATCCACATAACACCATCAACTTAGGTTGCCTTTATTTTTTAAGAGAGGAAAAAAAGAAAAAAACACTCGCACTTGCAACTAAATTTTACTGCTCCCTCCATCTGACTTCACAAAAGGCTTCTCTATTCAAATAGTTCCAGTAATTTCTCAGTTCCTCTAGAAAAGTTGTGAAGGGGAAAAGAAAAAAAAAACATCTTGGGATTTGATTTTTTCAACTGGAATTTCACCCATGATGTGGAAAAAGAATGTTTTGCCCGTTCTTGCCTGTAATGGTAATAAGGTTGAATATCCAACTTGTTAGGAATCACAAATCTCCACTCCACTTTAAGTATAAACTCTTATGGTTTTACTTTTGGTTTTCCCGAAAAGCCTCGTATCAATAGAGATGTATTCCTTACTTATAAACCCATGATCATTTCCTTAATTAGCCAATGTAGAACTGCCTCCCAACAATTCTCAACACGACTGATAGGACAAATGTGAGTTTTAACCGTCCAAAGATAGGTTCTACAAGGCCTAAGTCCAATATGCCATATTTTGAGTTTGTGAGGAATAATTTTCAAAGTCCTGTTTCAAAACAGACTCCTAGTCATCTTAAGTATAAAACTAGGTAACTTTAAATGAACCACTTTAAATTTGTCATTTTTTACTTGGTCACCACAAGCCTCCAATCTTGATCATTACAATACATTATGAAAAAAGAGGCTGGAAGGAGGAAGAGAGTGGCATCGCTGTCGCACAAATGGTGGGTTTGGGGTCCTCTGTAGAGCAGTAGGGGCCATAACCATTAACCACACTGGTCGCTCTCGAAGAGTACACGCATTGGCTCCCACCACCGACATCTCCCTTTGTCCACATCCCAATATTACTTCTCCTCCTTTCTTATTCCCATTACTTTTCTTATAGGCTCTGAGTTTTTCCCAATAATCATGTGGGAATTCGGTCAATCCGATTCTATATGAATTTGACTCTGTTTTAATCTTTGCAATTACTCAAAGTTTGATTAAATTGTAATAATGTTCTTATATAATTTGATCTGCTTTCTTTTTAAAAACATGATTCAAATTTAACCGTTGAAGACGTGTTCGGGATGAATGAATCGAAATTTTTAACGTCTTTTCTTTTGTCCTTCTCATATTACTTCTTTAGAACAAATGGTTATTGAGATGAAAAATTTTGGAAAGTAAGGCAGAGGTCTTTAGAAGGGTACAATGGTAATTTCATTGGCATGTCACTATTATTTTCCGTGTTCATGCAGGTCCATCGTTCCATTATCATGGGAAGAAAAAAAGGGCTTGGGTTCTAATTTTAATAATTTTGTTCCCCTTTTCCCTTCCTTAAAATACAAAATTAAATTATTTAATTCAAAAGAAATTGAAAAAAAAAAAACTTATAATTTGAAATGTAGAGATGATGATTTTAATATAAAGATAAATTATATATAAAAAAAAGTCTATTAATTTTTTTTTATAATTATTTAAAAATAAATTATAATTTGAAAATAAGTATATTGTTTTTTTAATATAAGCCCATTGACTTCAAATTATTTAATTTTGAAGATTAACACCTGTTAATGATTTTTATTACGAAAGATTATTTACAAAAAGAAATAATAATAATAAAAAAAGAAATATAGAGATGATGAGACATATGAATAATTATATAAATCTCAAATTTCAAATTACTCTGCAACTCTGACAAGCATAATTCAATTAACGTATAAATAAAAAAGTAGAAAATAAATAAAAAGAACAAGACTTGGTGATCAAAGTAAGAGTCTAGATTTAAAAAAAAGCATTCATTAAAATTTAATAACCTCCAAAAAAAAAAAAAAAAAAAAAAAAAAATTG
>NW_019268534.1:1258693-1304409 GCF_002738365.1 Cucurbita moschata
CCAAAAAAAAAAAAAAAAAAAAAGATAAATTGGAAATAAAAACATTTAATTTTTTTTTTCTCCAGTGAAACGTCACCGTTTCATTCAACAGTCTCCCCAAGTTCCATTGGCAGCTGCCTCCCCATATCCAAAACCATTACTATTATTATTATTATTGTGAGGCTTAAACATCTCAATTCCACCTGCGTACGTTAGCATATCCTTAACGATCATGCTAACATGCACCGATCCCCCGCTGCCGGAACCACTTCCGGTGCCGTTCCCATGTCCGGTAAGACCGAGGAAGTCCCTGGTCAACCGGTCACTCTTCTGCCACGTGGCGTAGTCTGGACCGAGTTGACTCAGCGAGCTAATATGATTTGATGGGCGGAACTCGGGGATGTTGAAGTGAGTTATATGACCCACTGACTCGGGCTGATGGTGACCTGATTTTGCAGCGTCAATGCCAACTGTTGCGGCCTTTTGTAGTAGGGCTGTGGCTGATAGGTGAGCTGACGTGGCAACATTTGAGGCCGGTTGCACCGACACGTGGAGGTTCCTAAAGGGTGAGGTTATCATGGAAGAGGAGGAGGAGGAGGATGACCTCGCCTTGTGGTGGTGATCTTGAATTAGACCAAAAGGGTGGTAATTGTTATTATTGGAGGAGTCATCGGAGAGGGGCAAATTTGGAATTTGTTGAAAATGGTGAGAATTTGAGTCTTCAGGCTTGATCATTTGAAGGGTATGATTAGGGTTAGGGTTTAGGGGATGGTTCCAAGGGTTTAGGGACACAAGGGTTTGCGACGATGACAACGACAGTGACGATGGAGACGACGGTATTAGCGAATTCGAGAACTGATAATGGTTGCCAAAAGGAAAGAGAGATTGAGCAACCGTGGTCGAAGACAGGCTTACGTCAACACCCGTGGCACCTGAGGCGGCCGAAGCTATGGCCAATTGGTTAGCCGAGAGCCGTGCACTCTCCTCCGCCAATGCATCACAAAAAGCTCTATGGGTTAGGAACCTATCTTTCCTACACAAATTAATAGATTTTCCAAGCAATGATTAGAGATTCACCAAACAAAAGTGTTGGAATTTGCATGGAGAGTTAGAAGAATTTGAAGACATGCATGCAAACAAAGAACACTCTAAAAAATCTTTGCTTCATTTCTCTCTCCTTGTTCTTCTATCAGAAAGTAAGAGAGAGAAAAACATGAGGTGATCAAATATCAGATTTTGTTGCAGATTTACGCAGTTCTTCATAATGACTAATGGTTCAGAATTTCAGACCTCTGCAACTAAATAATAATGATTCAAACTTGTCACGGATCCATACTAAGTATCCTTAAATTGAGTACATAAGTATCGGAAGAGCTTTCCACACTCTTGTAAAATAATGTTTCGTTTTTCTTTTCAATCGATGTGGGATCTCACAATTCACCCATTTCGAGGCTTAGCCTCCTTACTGGCACATCCATTGATGTCTGGCTCTGATATCATTTGTAACAGCCAAAACCCACCATTTGTAACAGCTCGTTACGCATCGTTATCAGTCTCACTGTTTTAAAACGCGTCTGTTAGGGAGAGATTTCCACACATTTATAAAGAATGCTTCGTTTTCCTCTCCAACTGATGTAGGATCTCACACTTTTTCTCGTCCCTTTCAAAAAAAACCTCGCAAATTACTACAAATCACTCAAGTTTTCATGAATTTCCCATAATCTACACCATACCCACTAAATATAATGGAAAAAAAAATCGTTTTGTTGTAGTTTTTGCCCCAAAAAATGGATGGGAATTCAAAAAGAAGTATTTTTGTGTGAACATTGAATGCATAGAGGGTTCCACAGTAATAGTGAAAGATAGAATTTTCCCAAAATTAAGAACACTAAAGGCTTCCCATTCAAAACAAAAGACCAATCAAAATTGATTAGAAGACATGAAATTTCACCTGGAGAAAAGGGTTCCACAGTCACATCTATACTCTCTAGTTCCACAAGTTTTGGAGTGAGCTTTCCAATCAGATTGAACAGCGTAGAGTTTGGAGCATTTAAGGCATTTCCATTTCTTTTCTCCATGTTTTCTGGAGTAATGTTTTTTGATTCCTGTGAGATCTCCTAATGCTCTTGAAGGGTTATGATGAACACAACCTTCCTCTGGGCACACATACGCCTTCTTCTTCATTTCTTTGCTGCTTCTTTGCTTCAATTTCCATGGAAGTTTGTGGCCTCTTCTGTGTAGCTGCAAGTTTTGATCCCTTTGGAAACCCTTATTGCAAATTTCACACACAAATCTATTTGTTGCAAGAAGTGTTGTTGGTGAAAGTGCTATCACTTCTGCATCTGGGTCTGTTTAGAAATCAATAGATGAATTCGACATGGGGTTTGTACCGTTTACGAACGAGAAACGAGAAATGAGAAACGAGAACGTTTTGAAGTCGTACCTGGGTTACCGGGGAGGCTTCGTTTCTTCTTGAGCTTTTGTGGAGAGTGGTGAATATTGGAAAAGATGGTAGCTTGATCAGACAAGGAAGTTGAATTGGACATAATTGTTGGGGAAAACATATTAGAAGCCCTTTTTTTTTTTGTTTGTTTGTTTGGGGTTTGGGGTTTGGAATTGAGCTGAATTAGACACAAACAAGAACAAAACATGAAAACATGAGTATGCCTTTTGATTCTCTATGATGGGTTATTCTCTAAATTGGTCACTATCTCTCTTTTCTCTTGTTGTTCTTCAAAAACCCTCAAAGAATAAGAGCTTTGAAGAGATATTAACAGCTATGGCTTCTTGAATGGAGAGAGAGAGAGAGAGATTTGAAGGTGCAAATTGATGAAGTGGGAGAAGAGAGAATGAGAATTAAAAGGAGACTCAAATGGGAAAAAGGCTATAAAAATACTAAAAAAGCTAAAAAGAAGAAAAGGTTCTTCAAGGAGAGAGAGAGAGGGTGAAGAAGGGCATGACAAATATTAACCCAAAGTGAGAGAGACGAGAAGTAGATCTAGACGTCAAAGTGACTGAACTTAGAACTTGAAATCCTTGTAGAACAGTAATATTGAAAATTTTCTTTCGGTGTACTATGATATTAGAAACCTTCTCGAACCCTAATTTTGTGTAGCACTAGAAATTTTCTTGAGCGATAATACTCGGTTTCCTCTATAACCTAAACCCTTTTTAACACAACTCTCATTGAGCTTTTTACTTTTGATATGAAATCATTTTGGTCTCTTCTTCTTCCTCTTTCCTTTTCTCATCTTTCTTTATTCCAAACCTAAATCTAAAGGCAAATGGGACAATATAAGCACTCAAATTCCCCGTTTTAGCCTCCCCCATTTACCATACTTGCCAAAACTTGGCCTCAATTTCCACCTTTATCAAAGGGTAGGATTGTCTTTTCATATCTCCTTCATTTTTACAACTTTTTAAAGGGATATTCCCAATCTCTTTTTATTTTTGTTTGGTTTTGATAAGGTGAGATTTATGCTTCATTTATTCACCTTTATTTTAAATATATGAAAAAAAAAAGACCCTTTCAAAAAAAAAAATTTCTCCCTTGAAAAAAAACATGTTATCTATTTGTGTTTGGCTCTAGTATAAACATTATCCTTTGTCGGGATGAGAAATGACATTTTTCCCATGTTCAACGGTGATTTTTAGCGCAATGTAAGGATGGAGATTCAAACCTATGATATGTTCGTTGCTGGGATTTACTATTAAAGATTTGAACAGTTAACAATTTAAATCTGAGAAAAGATTTGAATTTACGATATAAATAGCTTTCACGATCACAAGAAATAAGGGAGCAGTACTTAACGAGTTCACGACTTAGTCAGTGCTTAATAGTATAGATTAGGAAATTAATAGATTATCCAAATTATTGTTAGTGAATGGTGAAGAAAATAGAAATATTTACAAAAACGAACCCTAGATTCTCTGCCACACTCTTTTGACAGTTTCCTTTTTGGAGACACAGAAATTTGGTTGACTTCCTAATTTTAGCCTTTTACAGGTACTGATTTGCAAAATGACATTTTTTTTTGCTAATTTAAACGTGTTTAATTCATAAGATTATGACATACAAAACTAAATTAATCAAGAATTTGAGAAATTGTCGATGTGATACTATATGAAGTTTTAACAAAAATGTAAATTAAAAATCAAAACACAGGATTTGAATATGACAAATTAAATTATTTTATACGAAAAAAAATTTCAACCTGAATTTCAAATATATGAAATCTACCGTAGAATTTTGATGGTGTTTAGTAAATTATTTTCTACTTTTGCATACGTCTAAAACCCAAATAAAATATATAAAAAAAATAAAAAAATCTTAAAAAATTAAGCCGCGGAATTTTGACAGAGATTAGTAATTATTTTAGAGATTAGTAAATTATTTTATACTTTCTTAAGACGTACAAAACTCAAATAAAATATGGAAAAAAAAATCTTAAAACTAATCCGCAATTTCAAATATAAGAATAGGATAATTATATTTTACCACAATTAAGTTGCGTAATTCCATATACTATGAACCTGCAGTTTACATAATAAACCGGTTGACTGGAAAAGGCTGGCAAAGTTTGTAAGCCCACATTAAAAAAGCCCAAAAGGCCCAAATAACGATGATACGTACATCATTTATACAATTCAATTTATGAACTAAGTTTATGCTCTTCTTATTCGTGGACTTAAAATTTGAATTTTTGTTAATTTGTTTGAAATTATATTTATTAGCGCATGTTTGTTAACTTATATGGTTCAATTCATATAGTAGATAACCATTCTCGAGTATCGAAAAAGCGGATGGTAAAATATTAAATAAAAAAATTTCGGAGACAAATAAAACTTTCCCGTGATTTGACAAAGTTCAAATATGACTAACATGAATTTTTAACGTTAAAGTGATAAGAAAATAGTGCTTAAAGAGAACTAAATTTGTCCAAACTCACCTCCAACTGCTCCCAAACTCAGACACTCAGACGGATACAAACTCGATTCTTAAATAATTTAGAAACTATAACAAAAAAAAAAAAGTATTAGTAACATGCCTGCACTGATCAATGTCAACACATATTCAAATGTATAACTTTTCAATACATATTCAAATGTATAACTTCAAGCGTATCATTAATATATCAGTAGTTCATCAATATGAATTCTAATTTCATATATCATATATCATTAGTACATCAATGATCCGTTAACACTCAATATAACATTCAAAATAAATCTCTAATCTTAAAAGAAGAAACATATATCAATTATCAGACTAATACTCATGTCGTATAGTTTTTAGATATAAATACATATTTCAATTTAATAAAAAATGTAATAAATTTATAACTAAAGATACTATTAATTTTTTTTATAATTTCAAAATTTAGAGGTTTGAATCACATCATCCAAAAAAAAAAAACAAAAAAAAATCTATATTCCTTAAACTTCGAAAATCTATAAAACATAATCTACACGACCTTCTAAACAGAACTTTGATAGTCATACATACTCTACACAAAACACAACTTTAATAATCTTACCTAATACAGAACTTTAATAATCATTATATTAGGCATGAAGATGATGAATTAATCATTGTCTGATAGTGACATACCATTGGACAAATATTAATCAATTCACCACCACAAGATAGCTACCAAGTAAAAGAATGGGACAAATTTGTACATGTATGCATAAAATCTTGATTTTGTCAAACTATAATTGTTTCGACCTTTTTACTACGTCCAGCCGCCAAATTAGTGGATAATTTAAGGATTAATCATGAAACATCAGCATCCGCCAATGTTATACACTAATACTGATTCCCATCATTTTTTATACAGATCTAAACAAATCTCAATATATGACAGTACATCAGATCAGTTTGACACAGGGGAAGTAGAAAGCTCGCAGCAGATGAACAGCGGGCTGATTGAACATATAAATTAGATGGTGTTCATAGTCCTATCAAGTTCTTAGTTTGGATGAATGAATGATAAAAGAGAGAGTTTTGCTAACCACGGAACAGCATGTGATCGATTCTTCAAGGATTCAGCAACACATCTTTTCTCTTTTCCAATTTGATAGCTTTTGGAATGAGCGATCTACATTTGTGTGTACCGGAATGAAGTATTACAAAAACATGAACGTGGAAATGGAAGGAAATGTACATAAAACAGAAACCAAAACCTTGAGGCTTCACTAACAGGATAAACACAGAATTTGAGTCCAACCAGATTAGGTTCCTGCAAACCTAACAAAAGCCACAGTAGAGAAATATATATGAGGAAGTGGCTGCAGAAGGGGGAAGGGAAAGCATCAACGATTATTTTTGTGTTAGAAAGATAATGCCAAAACAGAAAAAGCTGTGTCCCTGATAGCACCGATCTTTCTTTTCATCTTCTTGTCCTGCCAAAGAAGAAACCAAAAGAGGGTTATAAAGGGGCTTAGAACATTGCCCCAAAGGCCTACATGGAGCAGCCTTTTCTGGACTTCCAGTTCAAATGGGTCGTTTGTGAATTCCCCATATGATGCCCAGCGGGATGGCTCTATCGTGGGTTTGAGCCCAAATAGCCCAAACGATCAGCCAGAACTTTCACATCTTCATCGTCACCACTGGCTACCTCCAACCTTTCGCTGAACAATTCTTCCCAAAACCCTTCATCAAGTACTTTATCTCCATCCGCTGGTGGAGGTAAATGATCTTCTTCCTCTTCTTCTTCTTCTTCTTCCTCCTCCTCCTCCTCCTCCTCCTCCTCCTCCTCCTCTTCATGTCTTGCCCTGCCAAGCCCCTGCATCTCCAAGGCAAGTGCTTCTAGCTCTGTAATCCCAAACCCATATTCTTCAGGTTCAAGAGGCTCAATCTTGATGGTGCTTGAACCTTCACCCAAGAATCTCCCACTACCACCTCCGCTCTGTTTCCCGCCTTGTTGAATAGGCCTTCTTCTTTTCCTAGTTATGGCTTCTTCAAGCACCTTCCTCTTCTCCTTCTGCTGGAGTAATTGCTGAATGAACGATGGGTTTTGCATAGCTCTTGCTAAGAAATTCATCATTTGTCTCTGCTTAATTTCAGTTCCTCTAAGCCTTTGCTCCATTGCTTGAAGATACGCTCTCGTGTTCTGTTGCTCTTGCCTTAGCTTCACTAACTCCATCATTAGCACTTGCTTGTCACGTTTTAAACGATCCATTTCTGCATCTACACCAAATTGACCAACCTCTACACAAGCTCCACTAGCAGCTTGTGATTGGGGAGTTTGGTGGTGGTGATAAGTTGCCCTCCTCCTCTTTATGTTCTTAAGAAGATGCTTTTGGCCTCTGAGAAATCCCTCATTTGCGAACTCCCATCTATCTGGATCTATCTTTCTAAAGCCCTGCAAGAATTTACAAGAAACAATTAAAAAAACAAAACCTAGAACCCAACCTCCGAGATTTCCTTTCGCCTGGACAAATTTCTCAAGAACCTTTCCCTTACAACAAATTGTTCCATGAAAAAGAGACTAGATGACCGTACAGGTGAAGATCAAATGGCCAGATCACTGCTCTTCTGATTGATACATTTCCAATTGAATTTCCCAATTTAGGAAGATTCTGGAGACATGGCAAGAAAGGCCTGGAAGGTAAAGCAGCAGAGCTTTCCAATCGAAGATTCCAGAATAATGCAATATAAAATTGGTGAAATTACATTTCTACCCATTCGAGCTACGAAGCAACAACGAGCCAAAAGAATGGCAAAAACGGTATTTCAGACTACGATATTTTCAAGGGTCTCCAGAAATGGAAACACAACGAATTGATGTAAAAGAAAACCAAATTCCAAATTCCAAATTCAAAACGGAGCAATAGAAAATGACTTACGTAAGTATTAAGCTGCCGAACGAAACTGGAAAAGTTATTATGCTTAAAGAATCTGGGAAGCAATTCAGTGGAGAAGCAATGGGGATCCCAAACGACGAAGCTATTTCCCCCAAAGCTCCAAGAAATCACATGATCGGTGTTAAAATCATCAACGATTTCAAACGTCTTCGTCAGAAACGGCGGTGGACCGGCATCGTGAAGGCCCTCCATCGGAATCGGAGGAGCCATAGCCAATCGCTCTCTGTCGGCCTCCGACGAATTCGATCCAGGAAACTCTTCCTTAACCGAAAACAGAGGATTCATCTCTGCAACAATCGCGTATAAATCAACATACAAATTCCCCCCCAATGTTCGAATAAAAGATTCATTCACTTTCAATCATCTTACAATCAACAACAACAACAACAACAACAGAAGAAGAAGAACAACAACAACAAATCAAAAAAGAAAAAGAGTTCAAAATCAATTACAGAAACGAGAGAAAAATCAATGAGAGGGAAGAGAAGCAGAGTACAAGAATTCCATTGAAAAGCATCAAAAACAGCATCCAAATGCTTAAATACGAAACGGAAGGAGATAGTTGGAAAGTTCTAGACCTTGTAGCATAAAGAAATGAAAAATCGCAGAGAAGTTTCTTGGGGAAGTTGGAGGAGAGAGAAAGTAGAGAGAGAAAGAGAGAAATGAAGGTTCTGGAAGGTCGAATGGAAATGGAAGCTCAACGATGAGGTGGAGCTCAGGGCTCGCAGTCTTATAAATTGGTGACCACAAATGACCTTAGGAGACGCCAGCGGGTCCCTTTATATATAAAAATAAATTTCTATTGGTTGGAATTTGGAATATTTTATTCATTTTTTTTATTTTTTGTCTTCCTTCAATTTAAGCAAAAATTTGTAAAAACAGGAGAACGCTTACGTGGCATCACCAAATGAACAGTGAAATCGCCCACGTGGATGCTTAAAAAGCCTACACGTAATGATTCTTCCAACTCGGCGTATGACCCCAGCTTCAATCACTTCAAATAGCAAGGCAACACTTGTGCAAGTTGCAAATATTTTAATTCGAAATATTATTTTAATATTGATGCACTAACAAAACAAAAACAATAAATAAATAATAATAATATTATTATTTTAATGTTTCATGTTTCTAGACTCTTCCGTCGGATAATGTTATGATATTATTATTATTATTTATATAAATATAACCTTAGTATCAGAATTAATAATTTTGTTTTTTTTTTTTAAAATGATGTTTTGTAAATAAATCAGAATTATTTAAAGATTGTTGGTTTACAATTAAACGTGACACCTATAATTTATTTCTTAAAATTTAAATAATAAAAAAATAACGTAAAGTCAAAATGAGTTGAGTTGACTTTAGGAGTGTGAGTTTGGAGGAAGGTTCTGGAAGGTTCGAGAAATATGGAAATGGAAGAAATGGTGTGAGGGTGGGGATGGGGTTTGCACGTAGTCTTATGAAATAGTGACCACGAATGGCCCGGAGATATGGGAGACTATCCAATCTAAATTAATAAACTTTTTTTTTTTATTTTGTACAAATTTCAATAATAATAAAAAATATTAACTTTGTGGATGATATTTCATAGGAGGTATTTTTTGTTTTTTCTATTTTTATTTTGTGTTTTGGCATTTAATTATTAAATATCAAACGGATAATTGAAGGATTCTCAAAAATTCAAAACAGAAAAATAAAATGGATTAGTCGTCGTGGCTACTTCTCATATAAAGCAGCGAAAATGGAAAATATCAAAGTTGGCTTACGTGGCATCTTTTACACGTGGAGGCTTTTTGATTCGCCACGTAATACTTGTGCTCTATCTCTGACCTCAATTTCGGCGTTTATGTTAGCCACTTGTGCAAGTTGGTGAATATTTTAATTCCAAATATTGTTTAAATTATTATTTTTGCACTGACAGGTATTATTTTATTTAAATTGAAAATATTATTTTAAATTTTTGAGCACAAGTTCTTAGCTCTTTCTAGACTCTTCTTTAGATAATGTTCTAAAACTTAAATAATGAAATGAGAAACTTCGTAAATTCTATTTTTTGTTGCTTTTTTTCGGGAAAAAAAATCTAACTATTAACTATTAAAAGTTTAAATAAATTAAATAAAATAGAGAAGGAAAAAAGAAATTTAACTTATCCTATCTACCATACAATAAATAACTTTTAACTTTCATCTATGGATACGGTTAAGGATGACTGTTTATTATAAGGCAGATATTTGGCTTACGACTTACAATATTTACCCTTTTATTAGCCCTTTCATTACTTTTTATTATAAGACAAATATCTTACGCTTACAATATTTACCTTTTTATTAGCCATTTTATTAGAATCAAATATATTGTATTTATTTATTATTCTTTTCCTTTAAATGTTATCTTCATATTATTAGTAATTTACCATATTTCTGTATTATGTAAATGATTATAAATAAGAGAACTCTCGCCACCATTTAGGTGTGGTGGATTCAGCAAACATTACCATATACAAAAAACGACCCATTAATAAAGAATAAATGAATTACATTTAAGATATATACATGTATAATAATTAATCTAGTATAAAACTATGTCACGTGGAACATGGATATTTCAAGACTAGCTATAAAGTTGCCAATTAAAATGATCTTAAGATTAGTGCAAGTATCAAAATTAGTAAGACAAGCTACAAAACCCTAAGCTTTTAAGGCTTCCAGACAAGCCCATTTTGCTCAATTACATGAACCTAAAATTTCAAGACGTGAAGAACATTTTTCTTGAAATTTGCAGAAAATGTTAAAAGGGTACAAGAGAAGCAAAAACAGAAACAGAAAAAGGCTAAGCTCCTAGTAAGTTGAGTGACAGTTGAGGCAATATATACAAGTGGTAACGGTCGGTCGTGTTCAACTTATACTGTTGCCTCCTTAAAGCTCTTGGCCAACCATATGGCAGTTTCCCTGGGAGAAACTTTCTCAGGTCCAAAGGGTTTCAGCAACACCCCAAGCTCTTCAAACCTCTCTTGCTGGAGTAATTTAGCACTGAACTCGAGGAGCCCTTCCAGTGCCTCTGCTCGTTGCTGGTACGACGAGGTGTCGAACCGTCGTTGCCGTGACTCGAAGGATAAACGGCTTGAAGAGGCGACTGCTGGATTGTGCTCGAAGTAATCACTTCCATTTCCAGGAACTCTATAGCTGGATGGCGTTGTGGTGGTTTTGTCCACCACCTGGACAGTGCACTTGTCCTTTGTAATCGAGCAGTTGGTGAAATCTTGTGAGTTGGCAGAGCACTGTGCCGATGTAGATGATGTTCCACGGATGTACAGGAGAGGATCCTCGGAAGAAACCAAGGGGAATTCTGCAATCTTATCGATTCTAGGGGCATTGACAGAGATATCTTGGGAGTTCATGCCGTGAAGCAGCCCAGTGTTCGACCTATAAGGGGTGCCAAAGCCTGCAGCTTTTGTTGACAGTGGAAGAGATGCCCTGCGAGTTGAGTGTGAAGATCTTCTAGCTGGAGTATGGGATGCTGGAATCTGCAAACCAACAGACCGAAAATTAATAATTTCAATTGTTGGTGTTTAACATGTCCTTAAGATTAAACGGACATATTAGAAAACACCCCTACAGGTCAACTAAGCTAAAACCTAATGTAGATCAACAACACTACATACAAATTTATAGTAAACTTACAGGATTGAAGTTTGCAGGTGAAAACTTTGATGAGATTGTCTGCTTTTTGGGTGTAGCAGAGGGCTTAGCATTAGTCAACCTTGGGGTTTTCGAAGTTGTTGGAAACTTTGAGGTTCTTGATTGGTCAACATCACTTTCTTTGTCAGCACTACCAACAGATAATTCCTCAAACTTTTTATTCAAATAACTGGGCAACTGCTGTGATCTTCGAGAGGAACATTGTGACTCTTCGTCCATCGTGGAGACGCTGGGATTCAATGCCCTGTCATTGCTAAAAGACAGTCTCTTCTCTCTGAAAGTTTTTAAGCCACCAGATCCTGGCTCTACAAATCTTGTTTTCTTGATGTAGTTTGTATCAGACCGTTGAAGAGGAAAAGTACTTCGCCTAGGGCTATTCAACTTAAGGTGAACCTTAAGAACGTAGGGCTGGAGATGTGGATGATTGAGTAATTCAGCGGCCTAGAAAGTAAAAGCAAAAGAACAACGTCAAGAAAAGTCCACCAAAAAGATAAAAAGTTTTGTCAATGCTCGATAGAACTCCATGCATATTATCAGAATATAAAGAAATGAAGACTTCATTACAAATGCACACAAATTGTTCGATTCTATAAAGACCAATTCAACTACTTTCTTCCCTACAAATGGTCTTAGAAACTCGGGTGTGAAGATGCAGTCTAAACTTGGCTAACTATCACACTTCCCAAAACATCAGCAAGAACATACTGAGAGTAAACATCGATAGTATTCTAAAATAAATTCTGTCCATCATGACAACAATATTGAACAAGAACAAAAATAACGTGCCGACAACTGTTAGAAAGAAAAAACCGAGCCAATTATACAATAAAGATAGAGCCCAAGCAGATATGACTTTTCATTAGACATGCAAATATAATTAACTTCAGCTTATAGTTCATTCCCCAATGTACGTGTATTTCTTGAGATAAAGTCAATTACGCAGGCAAGAAAAAGAAAAAAAAAAAAAAAAGGAAGAAAAGACATACACTTGGTCGGAGCTCCGGATTTTTCCTCAGCATGCTTTTGACAAGCCCTCGACTGAATGGGTGATCAAACAAATATTTCAGAAAACTTGATGTCATTACTCAATGACCATATAAGTAGAAGAGTACGGATAAAGATAATTGATGATCAATTTAGGATAGGTTGACAATTTACAAAAAATGGTTAATGGAAATGCAGGAAGGAGAGAAATAACATCAAACGTTTTGAATCAGACAAAAGAAAGTCAGAATATAGTTTAGATGTCAGCTAGTTGATCAACTGTACAGACTAAATTGGGACTCACAATGCACCCGAATACATGGTTGGAAGTGGAGCCACGATGGATTTGTTAATTTTATTGATCAAGGATTGCATATCCTGCTTGGGAAAAATATCAAATTAGTCTTGCCCAAGAAAACAGGAACACATTGCTGCTTAATCTAATTTAACTACATGATGCAGGTAAAATGGCCCATCAGTTTTTCTGGATATAAATATGACTATTGATAAGCAAAGCAACTACAAGCGACTTACGAAGGCTTTAAACGCTGGTTTGTGAGCAGCCATTTCATGTATGCAACATCCTGAACAGAAAGTTGGCCCATATAGACATTCAAGAAATCACAACTGATACGAGATAGGGATATAGGAATCAATAATAGGTGGTTTACCAAGAGACCATATATCTGACTTTGAACCATAAGGTATGTCGGCAAGAAGCTCAGGGCACATGTAACTTGGAGTACCCACAACCTGCAGTGCATCAGAAATATTACAATTCTGACTCTAGCAATCCCTTTCTGGTTCACAAGCACCAACACCACCAAATACGGAATAGATATACATGATTTCTGAGAAAAAACACATTATAAATTTATCCAGACTCTTTGCCATACTACTCACAGAGGAAGCAAGGTCATCCGAGGTCAACATTTTAGCAAGGCCAAAATCACCTACAAGGCATATATTCAGTTATTTTTCAAAAAACTAGAAATAAAATATTTTATGAAAGTTGAAGAAAAAAACTATATAGAGAGAAACAGTGGCCAAGGCAGATGGGTTACCTAGGCGTATGTCTTGATCTTTTGTCAAGAATATATTTGAACACTGTATCAGACATTAAAAAATGAATTTAATATAATATAATTTTTACTATTAAAAATAAATAAATAAATAAAAACTTTTAAGAGTATAATAGCTCAAAGGGTCATGTAATGTTATCTAACAAGGGGATGCGCAGTAAGGTACTGACCTTGACATCACGGTGAAGAATATGGTTGCAATGAAGGTAATCAAGAGCCATAAGAAGTTGAACAAGCCACCTACAAAGTTTCTGCACAGTACAGTCAAACAAACCAGGTTGATCAGCAGAACAGTTAAAACAATAGTATTATCAGCGGTCAGAGACAAAGGGCACCTCTTCAGGAAAATGAACACCATTGACTCTTTTTATAGCCTCAGCCCTGTGGAAAATAAGGAATACAGGAAAGTTATAGAGAAACCATAGATAAATAAAACTGAAGATGAAATTGAATGAGATATCTTGCAGTTGGTGAGTAAATTCTATTTAGATAGCTTCTTGGTGTTCTATAGAATTTAGAACACTTTTCTGTAATTATTCCCCTGCCCAAGTAGCTGCCTACAGAAAGGTTTTCTGTATTCATTCTGGTCAGCCTTGGAGGTCATCTCACCTACATTTCGTTTTTATAATAATGAAATTGATGCTTCTTACCACAAAAATGAGCTATTATGGAACAAATTTCAGCAGAACTTACATGTCTCCTCCTTCACAATATCCTATCACAATACACACGAAACAGCCCTGGAAGAGAATATTTCAAAATCAGTCACCCTTGAGCAACATTATAATATAGTTTAAGAAACATACAGAAATTTCAAAATATACCAACCTTTTCTACCCAAGAATCTTTATACTCCACAATAAAGGGGTTGCGTGCTTTAGATATAAGCTCCATCTGAAAAAAAAAAAAAAAAATAGAAGAAAGCAACTAATTATGTGATATTTGATAGCGTTTTTTACAAGACTAATCATGCAAACATCAACTAGCAGACACAGCCTTTAAATAGTATTTCCCGTATCACGTCTTAGAACGTACAATTTCAAGCAATTTAAAGACTACTAAAACCAACCTAGAGATAATTAGATTCATTTGTTAATTGCACCAACCAATCCAATAATATAAGACATAATGTTAACGGCCTATTTTTGCTCACAAAAAGAAGTATGTGGCATTAAAAGATTTGATAAGTGACTGCAACCTGCTATCTTTCAAATGCAAGTCACATCAGTAAGGTGACATTTTCAAACCTAGGTTCCCAAAATTAGAGTAAATTCCATAGTACGTTACATGTTAATAAGACAGCAAAAATAATATTTCCTTCAGCAGAGTTGCCACTAACCTCCTGATGAGCTGACCTTCTTGTTCTATCAGTCTGGCGAGCAAGACGAATCTTCTTGAGGACATACCTAAGAAATTGCAAAGGTAAAATTACAATTACACTAGTCACTAAACCATTTCTTTCATCCTAAATTATATTTCAACTAAAGCCACAATACATAGACTGCATATAACCAGGAAACTATAGTACCTTTTCTTTTCAAGTTTATGTCTTACAAGAAGAGCAGAGCCGAAAGAACCCTTGCCAATCTGCTCTAGAATTTCATACTGCTCCATTTAAATTCCGTCAAACTGTTGTCCTTTGATAAACGAAAGAGGGGAGCACCCAGGCCAAGGCTACTGATTGACGTTCATCAAAAAATTAAAATTAGACATGCATAGAATCACCATCGCTTATACTCTTGAGTTATAAATATTAATAAATTTCCAACTGAAACGCTTATTACTTTTTGTGGTATAAGAAAATAAGATACGACTCGCGTCGTTTGCCACCCACAATGTGAATGACAAGATTCAAAGTTTTCGAAAGTAAAAAAAAAGCCTCGCAATAAAATTATGCAAATCCCAATAGTCAAATGGTTGATAAATTAGAGACATAGACTAGAAAGGAAGAGTCAAAGTGCAAATTAACGAGGAAACAAGCACGCTAGGGTTACGGAGCAAATCCCGCGCCATCGAATCAAAAAATTCAACTCACACTGACAAAGACGGAGACAGTGCGCGTAAAGAACCATGGTTTTGAATTCAAACACAAAAACAAACGGCATCAAATCACGTGAACGTTATGTAGCCTTTACTCTTACTCAAAAGCATTAAACTCAAAGCCACAAGGAAGTAACATTCATCTCCGTCCACTCATCCTCGCGCATTCACTCAACACTAAAGGTTTCGAAAGCCATAAGAAGTGAAGTACTCGACGTTTAGAAGCAAGTACAAAAATAAACCATACACCGCACCAGATTAATCAAATACAAGCAGCAAAACAGTAGCAGAAAGCAAAAAAAAAAAGACAAAAAACATTAAAGAAAAACCAAATGCAAGTAGAAACAAGAAGAATGGCAACTGTCTAGGGCAAAAACAGCGACACCTAGCATCAAATTTTCGGCGACAAGTTTCGTAATGCAAAAGAAACTAAAAATGAAGTACAGAGAGAGTTGCAACCTGGAGGCAAAAGAGGCGATTCTCCGGCGAGCTCCCGGACGGAAGAAGAAGAAGAAATGAAGAAGCGAAAATGAATTTAGATTGGTGTAAGCGGAGAGTGGGGAAAATGGCGGAGGAGGGAGATGGAGAGAAGGGGGCGGATGGAAACTCTTCAACCATTCTTTATTGTAAAATCCATTATTGTTAATGAGAGAGAAACAGAGATTTGGAGAAAAAGCAAAAGAGACAGAGAAATTCAAAGTTTCAAATTTTTAGTGAGAGAAACAAATGTAGAGAGAGAGAGAGAGAGAAAATTTCCTTTTTCCTTTTTTTTTTTTAAATAAAATTATAATTTTTAGTCCTAAAATAATATATTTTTTAATAATTTTAAAATTTGAAAAATCAATTACAAAAATGTCTCTAAATTCTGTTATTTACTTAAAAAAGTATTAATATATTTCCAAAAGTGATTTTTTATAAATATTTTAAAATTATTAAATAGAAATAATAAACAGTGACTTGAGTGCGATCGCCTTCACACAATTCTGTGTTTTAATTACGTTCAATTATTTTTTAATGAAAAGTGAAGAATAATATATTGTTAAAAAGGTTTTTTTTAATTATTTTTTTATTTTTTAAAAATAAAATGATAAAGTTATAAGGTATTTTTTACAATTTAAGCAATATATATATATATATATATATATGAATTTTGATTTTGTGGCATTTTGTGGGGATTCTTGAAAGGGACGTTGCGTGTGTGAAAGCCATTGCCGGACGGAGGGCCACAAAGGGATTCGATTCTGTACCCCGCTGTGTACGAAATCTTACGGTGTTCTTCTGCCGTCACTGAAACGACGCCGTTACACCCTTCTATTCTTTTTTAATATTAAATAACAATTTTACTCCTTATTTTTTAAATATTTATCTTCAACCATATATTTATAATTTTGTGTTTAATATAGAATTTTAAATATCAAATACGTCAATAAACTTTTAATTCTTTTTTTTTATAATAAATCTCTATAAAATATTTATTTATATTTTATATTACATTACCTTTTCAATTTTATATCTAATATATTTAATTTCTTTTTCTTTTTTTATTTCAAAACTCTATTGAAAAATAGAGAGAAAAGTAAGGCCTCAAAATTCAAATAAATTATTTTATTTGAAATTTGAATTGAGTAAAGTCCAAGCAAAGCATCATCCTTATAAACCCGACACCCTTGTATCGACTATTATCTTCATCATCTGATCATCGACTCGAGAAGAATCGCTCGTTGTCATATAGATTTATCATATAAAGAAACACGAGTTATACTATTTAGTTACAAGAGTATCTCCTTCTCGATTCGCTGTTCTTCGAATGTTCACGAGCATCGTTCAAATACTTAAACTAAATATTAAGACGACGAGTTAAAACTCTTGTATAACATTATGGATGCCTCGTGAACGTTACACAAATTTTAATAAATCTCTCGGTTTTAATATATTATTATATAAAAAGGAAAACAAAGAGAAAAACAATAATATTTATAAGTGAAAGTATTTTACACATTATTAATTTTGTATATTAAAAATTTACAAAAGAAAAGAAAAAAAAACGTGAAATTATTATTGGGCCGTGGGCCGAAGAAGAGAGTGGCTGGACTAGGAGAACCCTTATTTTAATTTGGGCTCCAAGGAGACGGATCCTGAATGAAACAATTTTTTTTTTTTTTTTTTTACTAGCTCAAAAAATTTATTAATTATATGTATTTATAAATTTTGAATTTTTCATGGGAAACAAAAAATAAAGTCGTAATATTATATATAGAATTTTAACATCGTTTTTCATAAGGTATGAATGAGACTACCATTGAGCAACGCAATGAGAGACTGCCATAAGGCATTGCATGAGGACAGCCTGAACAGATGAATACGACACTTGCCCGCCACCACCATAAGGATTTGTCACTACTAGCTTCAGCTTTGAGGACCACTCAAACAATTAAACATCTCTCTTCGATGCGTCAATTAATCAGGCTTTCAACTATTTCATCGTTGTTTTTATGAGTCTATTTGGAATAATTTTTGTAAACACTTGAAAAAGTCGTTCCAAATAGGTCGTTGGTTGTTGACTAAAATACATACAGGAGCACTCTTACAAGTATGAGTATGTGGTTGAATTCGAGAACGAAACTTGATTATGCCTATGGAGATGTATGTTTTGTTGCAAGATGCGATCAAATCATCCACACCATGGGCATGGGGTTGATAGCTCCATCCATTATAGGGAAAAGGCAAAGATTTAGATAACAAGAACGTGTGAATGAACAGTGTGAAGATGGCTAAGGGTGTAAAGAGTGGTGGAGTGATGTGGTGTGGTTTCTCCCTTTTTCGGTCACTTCAAATAAAAAGCTTTTTCTTTTTGTAATGCAAGAGAGCTGATATTGATATTCGAGCTAAAGCTCCTAAAAAATTCTCGATAAAAAGCACGGAGTTTTAAATATTCAACATAATTAAACCTCCACATGACGTTTCCTTCAATAGTAACTTTATTAAGGGCGTGTTAATGCTTCGATAAAATATTATAAGATAAAATTAAAATGTTTTATATAACTTTTATAATAATGAAAAACTTGTAGAGGGAAGCATAATTCCAATTGGTATTATTTGTCTTTTTTTTTTAAAAAGAAAAATTGCTATCATTAAAATATTAATATTATAAAAAGCAATATAAAAATTTGTGGTTGTAACTTTTTTTTAATCAATTTTGGAAATAAAAGAAGAATACATTCTTAATTTTTTAATACAATAATTTGAATATAAAATAAAAATTATTTTATTTATGTCTATTTTCATTCTCAATATGTCTATAAAATTTTGACCAATTTAATTTTTAAAAAATAATTTATTGCTTATTATATAGAATTTCGTGTTTAATGAAATCTTAAACTTTTAATTTAGCATCTAAACATTAAAAAATAATTTAAAATAGAGAATTTTAAAAGTTTATCAAATAATACAAAATTTAAAATATTATTTTTTCTTCTTTCCTCCAATCTTTATTAATTAATAAATTAATTTATTAGGTTAGGTAATCAATACATAATTTTAAATATATACCAAAGCGTGCAAGTTGTCCCTTCAACCATATAGATTTTTTTTTTTTTTTTTAAATTAAAATGGAAGAACAAATAATAAAAAAAAATATATATATATATATATTTACACTATGGTGGAAGAAAGAAAAGTGTGTCGATCTTCAACGAAAAAAATAAACAAGACTATGAGGAGATCCTGTATCTAGCAATCCAACCGGAAAAACAAAGACTCAGACTCGACTTAGACCATGTCTCTCGAACAATCTCATTACCTATTGTGCAAGACTGTAACAATCTAAGCTCACTATTAGTAGATATTGTCCACTTTGGCTCGTTGACCTCGCAGTTTTAAAACGTGGATATTAGGGAGAGATTTCTACGCTCTTATAAGAAATGTTTTGTTTGCCTCTCGTACTAACGTGGGATCTCAGAGGGAGAAGTTTTCACATATTTATCTTACAATCCACTTCCTTAAGGGTCAGTGTCCGTACAATGCCTAGTGTCTGACTTTGATACTATTTGTATCCGTCTAAGCCAATTGTTAATAGATATTGTTCGTTTTGGCTCATTACGTATTGCGCCACTTGTTATTTAGAATGCAAATAACATAAAAGAAATAAAATCGTGAAAATCCACGTGGCAAAATTCATATTTTCAAACCCCATTCACTCAAATTAATCATCACGTGGATAAATACATGTCATATATATATTTTTTAATTTAAAATACGGTCCCGTTAGGCTTCGGAATTCTTAAGGCTTCAAAAAAGTGATTTGGGTAATAATTAATTACTCAAACCTATCCTCTCTGTCTGTAACCCAATTGCGAAGGAAAACCGACGTGTCCAGTTGGTTCCAATACACGTGGCAACTAGACTTGCTGATTCATTTATTAATGAACACATCACCCTTTCGTTTGTGGTCAGCGTGGCCTCAGAGATCCACCAACCAAATTCATTCCAAGACATTAATTTCTTCGACAGCTTTTAAATATTAACTATTTAATTGACGGCAACATTACTACATCCAATAATTATAAATCTATTCCTTTTATTTTTAGCCTAAAAATTAAATAATTAATTTGTTAAATTAAATAATTATTAATCGAGATTAGAAAACTTATCAACCCTATCTAGATATTTAGACTGATATGTCACTTGAATTTTCTGTTAAATTAAAAGTACCTAGAAAATGAATTTATTAAAATTTAATAACTTTGATTATCAATATTAAATAATACCAATTATAAGTCAAAAATTTCGATGTAGTATGGTCCAAACTATTCTCTTTTCTTAACTAACTTCGTAATAGGAAGATATAACACAAAAGACTATCTCCACAAATTAACACGAGCCTTGTTTTCAAGAGGTCATTCAATATAGAATTGTTTAAAGCAAAACACGTTTAATCGGCGACTTTCAATTATTTTTAAGTTATTATCAACTATTTTATTATTATAATCACTTTCATTGGATGTGGTCTCAGTTTGTTCATATATCTATAGTTATTTTTTATTTGTATTATTATTTTAATCTAACTTAAAAATAAATTGATTTTTAATAATTATAAACATATGGGTAAACTTACAAAATCAAAATAGGATACGCACGAAAAAATAAAGAGGAAAGAGACAGTGAAAGAGCAAAGGGCACGTGTCGCCGGTGGGGCCCACATACCACTCGAAATAAAATTAAATAAAAATAAAAATAAAATCTCCTTTGTTTTTAGTTATGTATATGTATATGTATACGTATATATAAAGCCCTCTCTGCGTGACCACTTCCCTCCATTCCTCGCTCGAACACACTCCCAAAATCCCAGACCAAAAAGATTTGATTTCCAATGGGAAACGCCGACTATGTGTACCCATCGGCGGCGGAAGGCGGCGAGAGCTTGCACAAGGCGGCGATTCCGCCGCCGCAGCCGTTCGTGAAGTCGCTGAAGAATTCTCTTAAGGAGACGTTCTTCCCAGACGACCCGCTCCGGCAGTTCAAGAACCAGCCGGCGAGGAGGAAGATTGTTCTGGGTTTGCAGTACTTCTTCCCTGTAGTGGAATGGGGGCCTCGTTATAATCCTGGGCTCCTGAAATCGGATCTCATCTCCGGTATCACCATTGCTAGCCTCGCCATTCCTCAGGGCATTAGCTACGCCAAGCTCGCTAACTTGCCCCCTATCCTCGGCCTCTGTAAGTAAATTATAAACAATCACGACTCTACAGAATGTTATGATATATCTACTTGGAATTGGTTTATGAGTAAATATGTTTTTTTTATTATAATCATTTTTTAAATTAGCTTCTCCTTCTCAGCCATCCTTCTGACAAACTACATAATAGAGTATTCTCTGAGTAGTCCTCGAATAGCCTTTCCTTAAACGAGGCTCAACCTCTCCTCTTAGAGCCCTTGAACCACCATTTGTTCGACATTTCAGTCACTTGACTACACGACCTTTCTCACATCGACATTTATGAAATATATATTAAATATTATATCTTAATATTATTTTCTTTATTGATTTAGAGTATATTTTATTTTATTTTCAATATTTAATTAGTCTATATTTTTATTTATTTATAGGTATTAGTGAGCTTATGAAAAAATACATTTAATTTCAATTCTATCTCTATTTTTCATTTTTAACATGTTATCTACTTTGAACATAAGCTCTCGTGATTTTGTTTTGACTTATACAAGCACGTGTTAATGTAATGTAGATTCGAGTTTTATTCCGCCGCTGATATATGCAATGATGGGAAGCTCGAAGGATTTGGCTGTCGGAACGGTGGCGGTGGCGTCGCTTCTAATGGGCGCAATGTTAGGGGCGGACGTTAACGCCGCCCAAAATCCCACTCTTTATCTCCACCTTGCTTTCACCGCCACTTTCTTCGCCGGAGTATTCCAGGCCTCCTTAGGCCTCTTAAGGCAATTCCCTTCACCTTTTTTGAAAATTCAACATTTATATTTTAATTCTCAATTTAATAAAAAGTATCTGCATGAATATGAATTAATACAGATTAGGGTTCATCGTGGATTTTTTGTCACACGCCACCATTGTCGGGTTCATGGGCGGCGCTGCCACCGTGGTGTGCCTGCAACAGCTCAAAGGCATCCTTGGTCTCACCCATTTCACCCACGCCACCGATCTTGTTTCTGTTCTTCGCTCCGTTTTTTCTCAAATTCACGAGGTTAAATATTTATTTTTTATATTTAAAAGTTTCAATTTCGTCTCTATAATTTAATTTTTTTAAAATATTACAGTGGAGATGGCAAAGTGGAGTATTGGGATGCGGTTTTCTGCTCTTCCTCCTGATCACCAAATACTTTGTGAGTATAAATAAATTATAGCTTTTTAATAATTTATAAAAAAAAAATTAATTAATTAATTAATTTGATTTATGTTAAATTATTATTTCAGAGTAAGAAAAAACCGAAATTCTTTTGGATATCAGCAATGGCGCCTTTAACGTCGGTGATTTTGGGAAGCCTTCTAGTGTTTCTCGCTCATGCGGAAAAGCACGGCGTTGAAGTGGTAAATTTAAATACATTAATTTAAATTATTATTATTTTTTTTATAATAATTTTTTTTTTTTGGTGGAAATAATTGGCTTTCTTTAAACCGCCATACATAGACAGGATAGAGCTTTAAAAGAAAAATCAGGCTTGGCCGACTACCAATTTTGGAATATTTAAATTACACCACATATTTTCTTGAAAATAATTTTGGTTAAAATTCTAGTCCTTCAATTAGTATTTTTCTTTTATTTTGGCCCTTCTTTTTTACATAAATTCTGTTTTTGTCCTTCATTTTACATACAATTTGCTTATTGTCACAAAAAAAAATATATATAATATAAAGATAATCATTAAAAAAAAAAAACAAAAAAAAAACCTGTTTTGTCCATTTTAAGTACAAAGTGAATGGGCCCCACCAATAATAGAAACTCAAATAGTAGTTTATTTATTTATTTATTTATGAATTATTTGACATAAAATAAAAATTGTTAAAATTTTATAGTTAACCAAATAATTAGTTTTAATTTTTTTTAATATATTAAAAAAATAATATATATATATATAAACCATCAAATTAGTTTAGAGTTAAAATAGTAATTTAATTCTTTCTGATTTTTTTATTTAAATTTTTTACTCAATATTTTTCGAGAGCAGATTGGAGAATTGAAGAAAGGGCTAAATCCAGTGTCTATTACAGATTTGGTGTTGGTGTCACCTTATCTTTCCACAGCGATCAAAACTGGCATCATCACTGGCGTCATAGCTCTTGCGGTATTCATTTCATTCTTTATTTGTCGTACAAAATTTGATTTTATTTATTTTTTTTAATTTTTATCAAGCACCAATATATGTCTTAACTAACTAATTTATGTTTTAATTACACGATAAATATAAAAACTTGTTTATTCCAGGTTAGAGATTTATTAAATAATTATAAAAATATTTACACAACTAATATCAACGTTTTTAGTTAATCTCAAGAAAAAATTTTTTGGTTTAGTAATTATTTAATTTTAAATTGATTGTTTATAAAAAAAATAAAATAATAATTTGTGAGACGTTTACTAAATAAAAAATTAGAAGACTATGATTTTGAAAGTGGATTAAATCGAAGAAATTTTGGGATGAAGAATTGATGAATGTGCAGGAAGGAATAGCAGCAGGAAGAAGCTTTGCGATGTTCAAGCATTACAACATCGATGGCAACAAGGAAATGGTGGCTATTGGCACCATGAACATGGTCGGCTCTTGCTTCTCCTGCTATCTCACCACAGGTTCGAGAAATATTCCTCCGTTCACAATCAATTTATCTTCCATTTCTGAGGAAAATCAGTTCATTTTGACATCGAAATCGCCACACTTGCAGGCCCGTTTTCGCGATCGGCAGTGAACTACAATGCAGGATGCAAAACGGCGGTATCGAACGTGGTAATGGCGATTGCAGTGATGCTGACGCTGCTGTTCTTGACTCCTCTGTTCTACTACACTCCTATTGTTGTGCTTTCTTCTATCATCATTTCCGCCATGCTTGGCCTCATCGATTACGACGCCGCTATTCACTTGTGGAAGGTCGATAAGTTCGATTTCCTTGTCTGCATTGCCGCTTATGCTGGTGTTGTCTTTGCTAGTGTTGAAATTGGCTTGGTCATTGCGGTATGCTCTGACTTCTTCTTTTGTGGCTTTTGATGTGCCCGTAAGGTGTTTGTCAAAATGTCTAGCTGAGTTTCTTTCTGTGTTACGCCATTTTTAGGGTCCTAGAACCTATTATCACTGATTCTTAGCCACATTTGTAAAGCGGGTTGGATCGGTATATTGAAACTTTTGTAGATATTATTCACAACATTGTGGCCAACCCATTGCAGGTGGTGATATCTCTGCTAAGACTACTTTTGTTCGTTGCGAGGCCGAGGACACTCGTGCTTGGAAACCTTCCCAATTCCACGGTTTACAGGAACGTCGAGCAATACCCGAATGCCGATAATGTTCCCGGCATTCTCATACTTGAGATCGACGCTCCCATTTACTTTGCTAATTCCAGCTACTTGAGAGAAAGGTATTCCATCTATCACATTGGCACGTCATTGACAAACATTGCAATGTTGACTTCTTTCAAGTTCATGTGAATACTGAGTGATTCATTATTTGGATGGATTTTTTCTTAAGTTCTCTCTGAAAGTTGAAACTGTTATGCTTTAGGATTATAAGGTGGGTTGATGAAGAGGAAGACAGGATAAAAGCATCCGGCGAAAGTACCTTACAATATGTAGTTCTGGACATGAGTGGTAAGTGTTGGATCTTCAACTGCTGAAAAATGGGCAAACATGTTTGGTTTTTGAGACAGTAGTCTGAGAATTAATCTGTTTTTCAGCTGTTGGCAACATTGATACGAGTGGAATAAGCATGTTTGAAGAGATCAAGAACATTTTAACTAGAAGGGGATTGAAGGTACAGTATGCCACTTTCAAAACTTCCATTTTCAGCTGCATACTCTTAAAGCTGCTGAAGTTATGATGAAGTTTAGAAAACATTTCCAGTCCAAATCTTTTTACCCTTGAATTTGCTATCCACTCAAAGTTCCATTTCTTTTCCCATGTGTGCAGATGGTTTTGGCCAACCCTGGAGCTGAGGTGATGAAGAAGCTGGACAAGGGCAAGTTCATTGAAAGCCTCGGACACGAATGGATCTATCTTACTGTTGCTGAAGCTGTAGCAGCCTGCAACTATAGGCTTCACTCTTGCAAACCAAACCTTGTAACTGATGAGAAAGCAGAGCCATGGAACAATGTCTAAAACATTGAATCAAGGAAAGCAAGTAGAGCCATGGAACAATGTCTCAAAGCTGAAGTTAAACCTCCGGGGTAATTTTTCCTCCCCCTCTCGATAGTATCACTTGTAGGCCAAAATAGTGTATATATATATATATATATATCAAATATACGGAATTTATACTGAAAAGAGAGAGAGAAATGAGCAAGGAAATGCCTGTAATGTTATCCCCTTTCTTCTAGATCGAATTAATAATTGTAAAGTATCTGAAAATAATGCCAAGCCTATTTTCCTCTGGAATCTTTTCATCTTTTTCTCTATTGGGTAAGTCTGTTAGAAATGCATTTGAATAACAAAACTACAAGAAACTAGCGTTAAGTTGCGAACAATTCGTCAAACTTGAGCCTAAATCAAAACAAACATAATTCAACGGTCGAGACATTTTTTTTATATGAGATTTGAAGATTAAATTTTGGCATAATAAAAAATCAAAATTATTAAAAATGTTCTGCAAAATTCTATAGATAATGAAGAGCCTCTAAAAAGAGCAGCTTTCTCTGATTAGATGCAGCCTTTCATGTACAGCATAATCTCAAAGCTAAGGTAACATAAAAACCGCTCTATACAAACAAAGATAGATTGATAGATGATGAGCCAAGTGATATTTCCTTTTCACTAAACTAGAATTGATTATTTCACAGATAAAAATCAATGCCTCAATCACCCCTTGTTGGAGGTCTCATACAAGCACAAAAAGGAGCCTTCTTCTTTTGCTTCTGCTTGGTTCTCGTCCCGCCGTAAAGATAGTCTCGTAGAAGAACTCTCGGACTCCGCTCGGATACTTTAGTTCTTCCCTTGGCCTCCTTTTGACCATCGAGTTTCATTATTAGAAACTGTAGCCTCTTTAACTCTAACTGCAACCGCCCGATCTTCTCTGATCCCCTCCGTGCTTGTTCTGAAATTCGCCTACTTTGGACATTCTCATTTTCCTCTGGCCCCATTGTGGATGAGCCTCCTCCATCAGCAGCCTGAAAACTATCTTGAACATTCTTTGTGAGTTTAAGGTTCATCTCATACAACTTGGTGATGGCTTCTTCAGCTTCTACTACTTGCCCCTTCACTGTATCATATTCAGTACCTTTTTCTATCTTGCTCTTCTCTGTAATCTCCATCTTCTTCTTCAAATCTTGTACAGTTATCTGAAGATTTGCCAATTTCTGAGCATCAGAGTCTAGTCTTTCTAGAATCCTTCTCTTGTTTCCTGCTTGTGGGAGTTCAGAAAGTCTCTTGGAGGTCTCTAGTTTATCCACACCCAGTTCCTTCTCGATCAATGATTCATTTGAAAGGTGCTTGCTACTTCGTCTCCTGGTCGATCCAACCCGGTGATATTCGGTAGATGAGCTTGCTAGCATAGGAGCCTTGCCAATGGCCCGGTTGTAGCTGCCATCTTGATCAGTTGATTCCCACAGCTGAAGCATCCGATCACCAGCTGCTGCAGTTTCTCTTTGACTGGTTCCATATGATGAATGGTCAGCAATCCGATCAAGTAGGATGTCTTTTGTCAGAACTTCATTTCCTGCTTCATAAATTTCAGACTTTGAATGTGATCGATTATAACGCTCTTGTCCATGGAGTATTGATTTGTCCTTGGTCACACGGCTATGGTCTCGGCCAGTTTTTAGCTGTTCCATCTCCTTCATTACTTTCTCTAGCTTGGCATTGGCGTTACACTTTTCTAGTGCAAATTCTTGAAATGCTAATTCAATTGCTTGAATCCTCCTATTCAAATCTTGCAGCTCAACTGAACCATCATGGTGAACTTGATCACCATGTGGCTGCTGGATGCTTTCATCATGCTGGGAATTTGCAGAACCAGATTCCTGCAGAAAGGAAAGTTAAAAGGCCCTCAGATTATGCAACCAAAACTCAAACACCCCTTTATTGATTGAGCCTGTTGGAAAGCTAAATAAACTTGGATTTATAAGTTTCCTCTACTTGCAATAAGATGCTTTAAACAGTAAACGAGTTCTGAACTATATGGATATGAACACGACAAAGACTATAAGCGAAAATAAAAATTGATATACAGAAAAAGCGGTATTGTTATTACCTTCAGTTCTTGTTCGTCAACTTTTTGCGTTTTTGTCGAAGAAATAGCATGCCTTTCAAGAGAATTTATAGAATCCTTCAAGGATTGAATAGCTAGAACATATGCGGCCAACTGTGTTTTCATTCTTCCATTTTCTTCTTCTGAACTACTAATTTTGTCCTTCAGCAATTCGATCTCCACATCTTTAGAGGTATTTCTGTCTTGAAGGTTCTGGCATGCTTCTGTTAGCTCATGACTCTTGCCTTCAAAAATTGATTGATAAATAGCAGAAATCTGCAGCTCACCAAAGAAAATGGCAGCTTGAGTTTCCCATGATTGAACTTCATTGTTCTTCATCTCAAGTTCAGATATTAAACTTTTCTCTCTGAATATATTCTTTTCAGCTTCCTTTTGCATCTCCTTTAGCTTCGAATCCATTTTTTGATTCTCTTTGTGAAGAAATTCAGTTTCCATTGCCAGGAAATCTTTATCTGAAGAGATTTTGTCCATCTGCTTCTTTTGTTCGTCGTTTATCCCCTCCAACTCGTTACACTTTGTCGATAGCCGCTCCACCATTTCATGGAGCTCCAACTTTTCATTTTCCTTCAAGCTTATCATTGTTTCTACTTCCATGATCTCACATTTTGACCTCTCCAAGGACTCAACGAGTTCAAGATTCTTAGTCTGTTCATCTCCCAACTTTCTTTCCATTAGCTTTACTCTCTCTTCAAGGTCTTTATTTGTGGACTGGAGATTATCCATACACTCAACGAGCTTCCTCAGTTCTCTTAGATTTTCAGATACAATATCCTTGTAAACAAAGGAAAGTTGGCTTTGAAATATCATTTCACCGAACATATCGATGTTTGCGTCTTCTAATTCATGTTTATCTTCCCTCAAGCCTAAGATTTCTTTTCTCAAGGATTTTTCCTCCTCAAGTGCCTTGAAATTCTCAGCATGTAATATCTGATAAGCCCCTTCCAAATTTTGCAGCTTCTTGCTTACATTCTCCTTTTCAGTCATAAGTAATTCTTCTTTGTGATTGCTATCTATTAATTTTGAGCTAATATCCTCATTCAACTCCAGAAGTTTCTCCATCTTACCCTGTAGTATTGAATTCATTTCAGATTGATTGCTGAGCTCCTGGTCAAGCATGTTCCTTTCCATCAGGTAATTTTCAGCCTCACTCTGTGACTTTTCCAAGGAATTCCTGAATTCTAAGTTCTTTGTTTGTTCATCTCCCAACTTTGCTAACATTACTTTCATTCTCTCTTCAAGGTCATTTTCTCTGCAGTGGAGTTCGTCCATGCATTCAGTAAGCTTTCTCAATTCTGCAAGATTTTCTGAGATAGCATCCTTGTAAAGAAAGGAGAGTTCACTTTGAAATATGTTTTCAGTGAACATATTAATGTTTTCTTCTTCTAAATCTTGTTTCTCTTTGTTTGCCTTGCAACTCTCATCATGAAGAATCTGGTAAGCCCCTTCCAAATCCTGCAGCTTCTTACATAAATTCTTCATTTCAGTCATTAGGCCTTCTTCTTTGTGAATTCCCTCCACTATTTTCAACTTCAATTCCTCATTCAGCTCTAGAAGTTTCTCCATCTCGGCCCGGAGCGTCGATAATCGTTCAGATTGGTTCCTATGCTCCTGATCAAGCGTGTTCTTCTCTGTCAAATACTTTTCAGCTTCACTACGTGACCTCTCCAAAAGCATTGTGAGTTCTAAGTTCATCGTTTGTTCACCTTTCACTCTCTCTTCAAGGTCATTATTTGTAAACTGGAGTTTATCCCTACACTCAGTAAGCTTTCTCAGTTCTTCAAGAATTTCAGAGATGATATCTTTACAAATGAGGAAAAGTTGACTCTGAAATATTGTTTCATTGAACATATTACTGTTCTCTTCTTCTAATTGATACCTCTGTTTAAGAGCATTGGAATTCTCTACTTTTAAAATCTGGTAAGCTTCCTCCACATTATGCAAATTCCTGCAGACATTTTCCATTTCTGTCATGAGCGTTTGTTCTTTATAGCTACCCTCCATTACTTTCAACCTCAGTTCTTCATTCAACTCCACAATCCTACTCTGGAGAATCAAGATCTCTTCAGATTGGACTCTGTTCTCCTGACCAAATGCATCCCTTTCCATCAAAATGTTTGCACCTTCATCTTTCAGCTGCAGAAGGAACTTCTCATTAATAGATTTCTCAATCACTAACTGATAGTATTCATCATAAATTTCATTTATAGAGTTTTCTTTCTCCTGAATCTTGACAAAAATTTGGTTCAGAAGTGTTTGATCTTGCTCCGTCTCGTGATTGAATCCCCGGTATGCATTGATGTCAAGAATACTCAATACCCGTCGAAGCCCCGTCCTCAGGAATTTATTTTTCTCAATGAAGGATTCAACCTGCCCCTGTCTTTTAGTATTTTCGAGCTCTAATTCAGAGATGGCTTCTTTTGATCTCTCGGATTCCTCTAAAAGTTTTTGAGACTCTACAAGTAAAGAGAGGTTATGATTCTTCATATCTTGTATGCAATTCTGTAAGATGAAGATCACAAACTGGGAATTTATATCTTTGTCTGTCTCTTCCTCATATTCCTTCTTCCAGTGATCGCGTTCTTCTCGTAATAGATGCATTTGCGACTCCATACGAGCTACCTGTTTCTTACTGATTTCAGTAAAACTAGAATGAGCTTGTTTTTCTGCATCCAAATAAGCCTTCAGCTTTTCTATTTCACAAAATGCATCTTCTCTTTCGTTGGCGAGCACCGAATGTTTCTCTACCGATTCTCGTAATCGTTTATCCAGATCTTCCAGTGAGTTATGGGAGGTCTCCAGCTGACATAGTAAGCTTTCTCTCTCTGTAATGAGGCCAGACTTCTGTTGAACATGTAATTCGCAGGAGTCTTCTAGATCCTTCGATTTCATCCGTAATGCTTCGAGTTCAGCAATGGCATCAGAAAGGGAGTTCTCCAAAAGTATATTTTTTTCTGAGAGATCCTCCAGATTCTTAGTTGTAATCAGTAGCTGAGAAGTCAAGGCAACCTTCTCAGAAGAAAGAGCTGATTTCTCTCCCAACAGAGATTGACAAGAATCTTCTAACATCTTTACTCTCTCCTTGGTCTCTTCCAAGTCAACACTCATATCAGAAATGGAATTTTCTAAAAAGGAATTTTTCTCAACAAGTTTCTCAAGAACAATCAACTTCTCCAAGAGAGCAGCTTTCTCACTTTTCTCTGTCTCGCAGGTTTCCCTCATCCTTGAATACTCATCTTGCAGTTCCTTAACAGATGCTCCAAAGCTGTCTAAACTATAGCCTGTAGACTCCACCTGCTCCATTATGGCCCCATTTTTCTTATTCAACTCATTAATCTCTTCTTTCAGACAGTAGATTTCTTGCTGAAGGGCATTACGTTCATTCGTTCGATGTTCTACCTCCGCTTCAAGTTTACTTATCTTCTCCCTCAAGCTTGACAGCTCATCTTGCAAATCTTTTATCGACAGAGCTGACGACATATTGAGTTCACCAAGCTTCCTGTTTTCATTCTTCACCTCCTGAACTTCAGCAATCAAGCTTTGGTTTTGAATTTCTAGGTTCCTTAAAACTTGTGTCCTATTCTGAATCTCAGCAGCAAGAGATAGAAGCTCCTCTTCCGTCTGAGAATGCAAATCTTGCAACGTTTGGAAAGCAGTCTCGGCCTCAACAAACCGCAAATGCTCCTCCTGTACGCAATTCCAAAGTCTTCCCAGTTCATTTTTGTTATCGGTGAGTTCTTCATTTTGAGACCCCATTTTCAGTACCAATGACTCTAACTCAGATTGCAGAGCCAGATTTGATGTCTCCAATGAAAGACACTTCTCTTCAGCAGTTCTTAACTTTAAAACTCCGTCATCAATTTCACGATGCAGCCTTTCCGCCTCTTCTTCAGCACATGAAAGTCGATATTCAAGATTAGAAATCTTCTCCAAGCACTGCAGGTACTGGACAGCTGCAGTTTCCTTTTCTTCGGTTAGTTTTTCGATTGTTTGCTTAAGGATAATCAATTCACTTTCAGCTTTTTCAGCTAGTTCATTGTATCTTCTTGAACTTTCCTCTGCATGAAGAAGCTTCTCCTCTAGTTTCACTATGATTTCTAAACTCTCTCGATATTGAACAAGTACAGCTTCCTTTTCAGCTCCTACTTCAGCAAGGCCTTGCTTCAGACTTTCAGTAAGGTCTTCAGCTCCTCTTTGAATGTCAAAAATATCACTCTCCAAAAGGGATACTTTGTCCAGACACTGTTGATACTTTAGCAGACTAGCTTCCTGTTCAGTCTCTAGTTTTCTGAGGGCTTCCCTCAAATTCTGGGCTTCGGTTTCAGCTTTCAAGGCTCGATCATTTAGTCTTTCGGAATCCTCTTGTGCACGAGAGACTTCTATCTGGAGATTAGAAAGCTTATCAAGACTCTGTTGATATTGAAGTAGATCAGCTTCCTTTTCAGCTTCTAATTTAGCCAGAGCCTCCTTTAAGGCCACAATCTCCGCCTCAGTAGCTGAAACCTTGAGATTATTCCTCCCATTTCGCTCATTCTCCTCAAGATCGTGGAAATTCAGGCCTTTCTTTGCCCTTCCTTCCCCGGAACCAAAAATATCATTAAAATGCTTCAAACCCCTCCGACTCGTAACCAAGTTCGATTCTTCTGTAAATGCACCATTTCTCCTGCCACCACCTGATTGAGGTGAAAGCCCCAAGCCATCTTTTTGCAACTCATCTGGGTCAAAAAGAGCACGTATAGGTGATGGCGTCCGTGGATCACCCTCATTACCTGAACCTGCAGGCAAATCATCAAATGGTACCTGGTTAGGAAATGCCTCAGCCATGGTATGATGAGCCTGACGAAGCACCCCAGTTGCATTATCATATCTTTCTGCCAATGCTCGATACGCCCGGTAGAATTCTTCAACCAATTTCATAAGTTCCGGGCGCTTCTTGTAGTACATCTCAGCCCTCCTCGCAAACGAATCGGCATCCTCTTCAAGAAGCTTGATCATCTGTTTCACTTTGGTATCCATATCTGTTTTCAAGCAGCATAACCAAGCCTAGTTAGTCAGCCATTTTCACCAGAATTAATAACTTCAAAGTGCACAAACCAAGACCTGTAAGATTTTCTTGAAGCCATTTAGAATTTTTTGGGCTAATGTGACTATCCCACCACCATGAATACATGCGCCTAGAATTTGTCCTCGAGGTTGTCGTCATGACTTCAGCCAAACAGAACAAACACTTTCAAAATAACTCCAGTCTCAAGATTCTTTGGCTTTCACTTTGGTCTCTTCTTCTACCTAATCAACCTTCCTAACCCAACACAATCAAAATTAGATACAAATTTTCTTGTGAACTGAAAAATAGATCCCAATTTTAGGTTGAAAAAAGTACCTGATCAACAAAACCAAGCTCCAGAATCTACAAAGCAGGAAGCAAATGGAAGTTCGAGAGCTGAATTTGAACAAAGTAGCTGATAGAAACCAACAAAGAACACCCAGATAAGTGACAAGATTGAAGATGATGAAGAAACGAAGAATCTCAAACAAGAACACCCAGATCAAGAACATCACGATCAAAAACAGAGATGGGTTCTACAGTTTCATCCATTCAAGAACAACAAAAAGAAGCCCACATAGAAGAACAGAGGGCAGAAGCTAAAATTTACCAGAAATCTGGCATATGGGTCTTGAATCAGCAGCTGTGACTAAAAATCAGCTTCAGCTGCTATCGCATCGTTCTCACCCCATGGTTGATACTCACAGATCTCTGTAACCCTCTTCCTCCTCCTCCTCCTCCTCCTCCTCCTTCCTGTTTCTCAAATTCTGGTCTGCTTTTTGATTCGGTGTTGATATTATTGCCTTATTGGTGTACTATCGCAGCTTTTGCAAAAAAAAAAATAATAATAATAAAGAAGCTGCCAGAGAGGGAGGACGAACACTGGGCTTAAAGCAGAGCAAAACAAAAATCCGACCAAGCAAAAATAAACGGATCAATGTAAGGCTTCTTCCTGTATAATCTGTCTTTCGTAGGGTTTGATTAATGAATAAATGTGACAAAATTCTAAATTTCTTTGTTTCCTTTAATTTTCTTGTTGTGTTGGAGAATATTGTGAGAGTCGGTAAAACAAAGCTTTCTTTTTCTTTCTTTTTTTTTTTGGAAAAAAAAATGGTAATTATAAAGAACTTGATTTTACCAAATTACCCTTTGGTTAGGGCATCAAAAATGTTCTTTCCTTGTGCTTCCAAAAGTTTGACTTGCTTACTAGGGTTCCAAAAATCAGCGTTTTCTATGACGATTTCCTGTTGCCTCAATTTCACGTGTTTTAATTTTTTAATCTTTTTTTATTCAAAAAAAAAAAAGTTTACTTTTTTACTATTAATTTAATTGAATTCAATAAAATAATTTATACTTCGTCAAAATAAAAAATTGTGTATCATCGTCTCTGTATGATATAATATACCACCAATTAAATTAAACATATTTTTCTCTAAAATTACAATTTTAATTTCTTACCCCCACAATCTTTTAATTTAAAAAATAAATAAATAAATGAATGAACTTAGTTGCCTAATATGGCAATATTGGTATGAGAAATAAATGTAAATAAAAAATAAAAAGAAAACTCATTTTTATAATGATGGTAGTGGAATTATTTGGTAATTTTAATGTTATTTATTACATATCCTACGTGTCTGAAATAAGTAAACTATTTTAATATTGCTTCTGCATAAATAAAAATAATAATTTCATTTCTACTTTAAGAAAATAATTAATAATTTCATCTTCATTTTTCAATAATATTTTTATTCCATTATTTTCTAGTTCAAACAAAACGGTGAGGTGGTTATTAACACTTCAGTGAACTTTTCTTAAATAAAAATATCATTAAAATAATTTACATGAACTCGCGTCTATTCATCGAACCGACTTTTTTAAATTAAAAAAAATAATTTAAATTTTACTTCTTTAATAATCTTTTATAGTAATATCTTCACATGTCAATAATTGTAGAAATAGAGAACGGAACGTTTAATATAATTCAAATTAGCCTAAACTTTTATTTTCTAATATAATACAACGTATCGAGACAAACCCAAAAAAGAAGACGAAAGCCAAAGATAAAATCAAGGTGAAATTGGCCCAATGGCACCCACGTTCAGGGTCAACGAGCACACTAGCCCTAGAACTTAGCTCAAGACCCACTCGAGCCCTAAGGAAGAAAGAGAGTGAGCTAAAGGCACAAAAGCTCATAGCAGCTTTGCCAAATGAGCTTTCAATCGATCTAAAGAGAACGTGTCTCACGTAGAGATGTTCGTTTTATCTACGGGAATCCGCTCACTCGAATGCAAATGGTACCGTTGAAGCACGTGAAGATTGTTTGCCCGATTTCGGAAAATGTGCATATTTATAAAAGAAAAGTAAGATTATAAAGAAAGAGTAAGGGGAAAGTGAAAGGATGACGATGAAAAGGGGAGATTTAGGGTTTATAAATAAAATAATAGCTGGCAAAATGCTAAACGGTCATTTCCTTTGGTTCAAAAGCTGACGAGATTCAGAGTCAGGGACGGTGGGCGTGGATGAGGTGCGCGTGGGCGCGGGCGTGGGTGTGGGCGCAGGCGCGGCCGCTCCTTATTCCTCACCACCACTAATCATTTCCCTTCCCTTCCCGCCCTCCACGTGTGCATACTCACAAAACGTGCGCTCTTCCTTCTATTTATTTATTTACTTATTTTCCACTCCTTTTTAAAACATTAATTTTAAAAATTCAAAAATACCCTTTAAATTTTTTTTAAAACTTTAAAAATACTTTTAAATATTTTTACTATTAGTATTCGTAAAAAAAAACCTCGCGGTATGTATTTTTTCTTCTTATAAACATAAATAGAGTTAATGTTACTTTTAGAATTTCATAATTATTTTTTAAATATAATACTAATAGCACCGAAGCTTTTATATATTTTTTTAATATGAAGTACGGTTCAAGACTAATAGTAATAGTATTTTTAAGATTTTTAATTTTTTTTTTATTTTAAAAGTATTATTAAAATATTTAAAATTTTATAAGTACCAAATAAAGTATAAAGTTTAAGGATATTTTTATTAATTTAACATATTTTTTTTAATACATTACGTTTTATATTTAATTGCAGCTCGGTCCATTCTTTTTTATCTTTTTTATTTTTAGTATCGATCGAGAAATTTTTTTTTATTCTGTTTGACTAACTAATAAACATATCAAACTTTTTATAATAGTAAAGTACATTTTATATCATTATTATGTAACAAATAAATTATTTTATAAATAAATGATAAATATCTGCTATCATCATTCAGTTGACTTTACGTTCTCTTGACTTTTTATTTTCGTAAGCTTCATACATAATAATGAATTATAGTCTACAGTCTGATCGGAATTAAAAACTCAAATATTTGGTCTTTTTGGAAAGTGAACTAATGTTATAACAGTCGGATTTTGTCAGAATATTAATCAATTAAATAATTATTGACATCGACTGAATATAAAAAAGAAATATCACCAATTTAAATTTATACTGCAAACTTTATAAATTTGAGACGTTGATATTTTTATCGATATCGGTGGATCGAATCTTTATAAGAAAGGGTTGTTTCGAGACTTGGTCCGAAAGAAAACGCTTTTTGTTTTATTTGAGTCATCATATATAAAGGCTTACCCCTTAAGGAATAGGAGTATGAGGTAAACCATGGCGTGAAGCATAGAGTTATTAAAGGCTTCCCTTTTATGAGCCACAAGGCTTCTTTGTTGGACCATTCCACCCATCCAACAAAATGGGACTTTTAATTCAAATTATGTAAAATAAGATGTTTTTAATTTAAATAAAATATTTAAATTTTTAACCATTTTTCAAAAATATTACTATTTTTAATTTTTTTTTTCAATTTTTAAAATATAAGTTCATAATAAAATAATAATAATAATAATAATAAAAAAAAAAAAAAAAAAGGGCATGAGAGGCATAAGAGGAAGGTGGTGTGGTAGGAGAAAAAGGTGGGATAGTGGGAGCTGTGTCAATCATGATGTCTGTTGGGCTGGGGAAGGTGGCAACAATTAACAAGCTACTGACATACTGTCTTGACGAAACATGTCGATTACGAAGAGATTTTCAGTTGAGGTGAGATGTCACAATTCACCTCTTTTGATGCCTGGTGTTCTGGTTGTGATAAACGCTAATATGCTGGATTTTGCAAAGCTAGAGATCATTTTAGCATCATTGCAAACTTTCACAAATAAAATTAACTTGAATGATTCTAACCAGAGTGGGTCAGAAAGATGAATAACTCTTAGATCGAACTTAGAATCTATGATGGTCACTCTTAGATATCAAGACGACTCACTTCACGATTAGCTTGATCATAACTAATCCAATAAATTGATTTTAATATCAAAACTCAAGCAAGGTTCGAAAGAAACATAACACCCAAAGCGTTTCAAATACAAAATTTTTGTAGTCCACTCTGATTTCAAAATTGAATATTACATGTTTTTAAATAGGTCAAAAAATAATTCAAACATAATGTAGCTGCCAACTACAACCTGTTTTTAAATAGGTCAAAGAGATAATTCAAACATAATGTAGTTCAACTGTCAACTACCATGACAACTACCAACTAACAATATAAGCTATTAAATACAAATGAAAGAAGATAAAACATATAATAAATAATTTACTCCATTTTTTTTTCTTGATTTAATACTTGAATCTTCTTTGCATTACTTTTGGTAACTGCGACTTTGGATATGTGCAATTGATGAGTAGTTGGATTCATATCACGTTGGCAAACCACCCAGTGTCTAGTTCCAAGATACCATCTATAACAGCTCAAACCCACTGCTAGTAGATATTGTCTGTTTTGGCCCGCTACGTATCACTATTAGTCTCACGGCTTTAAAACGTGTATGCTAAGGAGAAATCTCCACACCCTTACAATAAATGCTTCGTTACCTTTCTCCAACTCGACGTGGAATTTTACAGAAGTAATATCATTCACTTTCGAATTTGAATTTTGTTTTCTCTCTTCCATTATTGCCTACCGAACACCTTATACAAGAACAACATGAAAATGAGAGGCATTTTTGTTTTATTACGTGGAAAAGGAATAAGAGATGATTGAAATAGAAAGGGCGGTGAGGGGATAAGAAGGAAGATTGAAATGGAATCAAATTAAAACATTAGCTTATAATTTATAATTTATATTAAATGTAACGCATATGATTTTTTATTGGAAATTTGGAGTGAAAATGAAATGATTGGCCAATCACATCCCAAAGTTTTTTTTTTTAATTATTTATTTTTGAAAATTGAGGATAATAATATATATTTAAGAGTTACTTTTCAATTTATGTGTTTTAATATCTTTTAAATAAAAAAAATATTACGAAAAATAATAGTTTTTAGAAATTAGATGACTGGATACTTACAAATTTAATTTTTTGCCGACTTTTTAAAATAATTTTTTAGAAATTTAAAAATTATAATTATTTATTTATTTTTGCATTTGAGATGTTGGGACAGTACAATTAATTAAATAAAGCAGAAATATATTGACTTTCTGGTTTTGGGCCTTTTAAGTTATTAAGACAAACGGGACATGCCACAACCATAAACATGCCTTTGATGCATCCCATGTTGCCTTCCTATCCATCAAATACGACCCAACTTAATTATTTGAACTCTTCGTATAGACGTCATTTTCACGAACTTGTCAATCAAATCGATGATCACGAAGAGATTAGATTAGTGCTACATATGTTGATATGAGCATAATTTAGCAACTCGTAACAACCTAAACTCACTGTTAATAGATATTGTTCGTTTTAGCCCATTACATACTGATGTCAGGTTCATAGTTTTCAAACGTGTTTACTAGGGACGTGTTTTCGTACTCTTGTAAGGAATGCTTTGTTTCCCTCTCTAACCTATGTGGGATATCATATTACTAGTTGTGTTAACACGAACAACTCAGTAATTAATATGTACCTTTTTCGTTAAGGTCGAATGTTCAAATTCTTGTACTCTACATTTGTTGTACTAGGAAAAAAGATATTGCTATTTAAATAAAAGAGTTTGTATGATTTAAAATAGAGCTAAATTCTTTAGAGGTTAGATTAACGAGAGGAGAATGTTACGATCCTGTCTAAAAATTTAATGGAACATATAGTAGGCAGAAGAGTTAGTGACTAAAATAAAGTATTTATTTAAAGAAGTCGACAATAATTTAAATTTAAATAAATATAAATATTCAAACATATATTTAAGAATATATTTTTATTTATATAAAATATTAGAATGATTATAATTAAGAATATTTGATCGTAATTAAGGGAATGTTTGAGAGTTAAAATGATTAAATTCATTTTAAAAACAAAAACAATTAGGAAATTAGGAAATAATAATAAAAAGGACAAAAATTAAATGGGCCGGCCCAAAAATGGCGCGGGTTTCCAAATCTCAATCGATAAGAATAAAATACTGTTAAGTTGTAACTGATCATCGATATGCAGGTTTCGTTCCGGCGACTGGAAGTCTTCACCGTAATTGTTCCGTTCGTGTTTCAAGTCCAGTACGATATTTTATTTCACGAGTGTAGTAATTCAGTCTTCAGTTTCTGCAACTAGAAATGAATTTTGTTGAAATATCTTAGATGATTTCTTAGTTATGTCTGATTGCTTACTACCTTTTACTTGGAATTTTCTCGTTCGCTTTTATTTCAATGTTTTTTCTTGAAATTTTCAGTTTCTGCAGCTGGAGTTGAACAAGGAGATGCTGTTAGTGTGCATTATGATCCTATGATTGCTAAGCTTGTTTCGGGAGAAAATCGTGTTGTTTGAGGTAAATTTAGTCAGAATTAGTTTGCGTTGCGGAATTTACTGTTCAACATGATTTTCTTTTTGGACAAGAAACTAAAGTTTTCATTGAAAATAAGAATGATTTGGAATTTGAAGTAGTGAAGGTGGTAGACTTGGTTGCTTCAATGGCTAATATAGTTATTTTATAGCTGCTATTGATCAAGTTGTCTAATGATTCAATATCACGCTGCTTGTAGGTTTATGTTCAAGAGGTTTCTGACTTTGGCTTAGCTTTTTTAATTGACAGTGTGCTAAAATTGTGTAGAGTAAACATTTTGCAGCTAATTTTCAACCCTTCAAAAATTCAAATTCCTACAAAATCACTGAGGTCATTTCTCTTTCAGGCTTTCCTTCACGGTTTTTAAAATGTGTTTGGTGAGGAGGGGTTTTCACACCCTTATAAAGAATGCTTCGTTCGCCTAAGCCCACTGCTAGCAAATATTGTCCTCTTTAAGCTTTCTCTTTTAGAATTTTCTCTCAAGATTTTTATAAAGAATGTTTTGTTCCTCTCTCCAATCGATGTGGGATCTCACAATCCACCTCCTTCGTGGCCAGCATCCTCACTGGCACTCGTTCCTCTCTCCAATCGATGTGAGATCTCACATAAACTTTTTATTAAAACTTGCAAATCATTACGCATTTGAACGAGGGGATGTGGAAACTCATTTTATTGAGCGCTACAAAGATGACCTCTTTGTCGATCCTTCTAATCTTTTGATGGCAAAAGAAGGATATGAAGCTGCTGGACTTAATGCCCGTCTAGCTGCTGCTTGTATCGTCAGCTTGGAACATTCTAAACTTACTGAAAATTCTTCTGGTATTGCAAGCTCTTATCTATTTCTCTGACCTTAATTGTTTTAGAAAGCAGTTCTTAAATTGAAAATTCTTTATCTTATCAGGGAATGATTTATATTCAGTATAGAGTCCTCGTTGTGCTAGGTGCACAATGGAGTTTGAGTGGGAGAATCAATATGATAGCAGTGTCTCCAAGCCGTTTGCACTTACAAAATCACCTACCAGCAAGATGGGGCCTTTTTAATTGAGGTACTGTATTCCTTTTAGAGGCACACTCAATTAGCCATTCAATTGAAGTCTTGGTTTTTGGCTTTCTTGTTTGAATCAAATCCCCTGTATTTATCTTCTCCTTTACAAAGATCCATGGGAAGACTTTCACTTTCTTAGGAATTTTAGCCCTCCAAATCACCTTTGACCGACTGAGAAGTTGAGGAATTGACCGAAAATGGAACATCTTTGTTAAGGATCCAAGATTTGGAATCCTCTAAAGCTGACAACACATTGATTATGCCTAATCAAAATGTACTATAGAGGGTAAGATTGGTTGTCAATCCTTTCGACCTTGGTCGTATTCTATCAAATCGGTTAATCTTACCTGCTTTCTAGCCTACAACAAATGTTTTTAAAACCTTTCTCTCAACCCCATTTTCTAAAATTCTTTTCTCAGAACGGGGGTAGAAGTTGAGAGGTAGGCAATTTATGCCACCAACGTTCCAAATTCAAGTTGGCCGACCTGCTCTAGGGAAAGAGCAAGTATTAGCAAGTATTGCACAATCACTTTACACAATATGGACAGATTTTCCCCCCTTGACGACTCCTTAACTTACACTGTCATATGAAATTGTTTCTCCATGAAGGATTTGACTCTCTTACTAGACTATCCTTTTGTAAGAACCTTTGGAAGTCCCCCATTCCTAGGAAATGTAAATTCTTTTTCTATCTCTTGTTTGTGCTCATGGAAGAATAGTCTGGTCTAATGCTACGAGGGGATGTGAAACTATTAAGAGGATATTTTGCCGTGATAATTAGTTAGAATATATCTTAGATATTTAGGAAGCTGTTAGAATAGATTTGATTAACCGTATATTTTATTTATTTACCAGATTTAATTAGATATATATTTTTCTATTTTTAGGTATTAGTTGATAGTTTGTATCCTATTTAAACGTGGTAAACCTGAATGAAGATCATACTTTCGATCCCAATTCTATTTCTATTTCTCATTCTTAACATGGTATCAGAGCACCGATCTTGGTGTTCTTAAATATCAAAATTTTCTTTATGGCAGAATCAGCCAAATCTAGCTTCAAAATTTCGGATGTTGATTTAACACATCCGTACTATATTCATCACTCTGATCAGCCAGGATATTCACTTGTTCCAATCAAATTAAATGGAGCAAATTATCAATCCCGGAGGAAATCAGTTATGCATGCTCTTATTGCCAAGAAGAAAATTGGCTTCATTGATGGCACAATTGAGGAACCGTCCCAAGATGCAAATTCAACCGAATTCGAACTCTGGAATCAGTGCAACAGTATGATAATATCTTGGTTAACTCATTCCGTTGAAGCAGATATCGCTAAAGGCATTATTCACGCCAAGACAGCTCATCAAGCGTGGGTTGATCTTCACGATCAATTCTCACAAAAGAATGCTCCAGCAATTTTTCAAATACAAAACTCGATAGCAACGATGTCACAAGGAACCATGACACTGTCAACATATTTCACCAAGCTCAAAGCACTCTGGGATGAACTGGAAGCGTACCGCACACCATTTACCTGTAATCAACGTCAAATACATATTGATCAACGCGAAGAAGACAAGTTGATGCAATTGCTCATGGGGCTCAATCAGTCTTATAAAACGGTGAGATCTAACATATTGATGATGTCTCCATTACCTAATGTGAGGCAAGCCTATTCATTACTTGTACAAGAAGAGATGCAGCGTCAGGTAACTTCCGAACCTACTGAGAAAATCTCGATTGCATCAGCAGTGCAAAAGAAAACAATATATTCAAAATTCGCCAAGGACAAATTGTGTGAACACTGCAATAAAAGTGGTCATACAATTAATGAGTGTCGAATTCTTAAGTTTCACTGTAAGTTTTGTGATAGAAGGGGCCATACAGAAGATCGGTGTCGACAGAAAAATAATTCTGGAAGGACAAGACAAGACAATCAACACAATAACCGTGGATATCGATCATCTGCAAATATGGCCGATGTTTCACAGTTGAATACAGAAGAACAGTCACCTAATTCCATTCCAAATTTTTCTTCTGAGCAATTACGACAGATAGCACAAGCCTTATCTGCAATCAATCATCACCCTTCTGGTAATTCTGACAATCACATCAATGTTGCAGGTTTGTTTCCCATATCTACATTATCTATTAACTCTGCGAGTTCTAATTCATGGATTCTCGATAGTGGAGCTACGGATCATATAGTATCAAAATCTTCTGTTATGACTGAACCAAAGGCTGCCATCATGTCTACAATAAATTTGCCTAATGCAGAGACAGCACGTGTGTCACATACTGGCAATATTTCCCTTAGCCCTAACCTTAAATTAAACAACGTTTTATGTGTGCCTTCATTCAATTTAAACCTAATGTCGATCAGCAAACTTACCAATAACTTGAAATGTTATGTCACCTTCTATCCTGATTCTTGTGTTATGCAGGACTTGGCTACGGGGAAAATGATTGGCTCGGGTAAACAATTTGGAGGTCTCTATCATATTTCTTCATCTCCAATCAAGTCTTCAGCTCATCAAGTATCTCAGTCATCTGATTTGTGGCATTTACGCCTAGGTCATCCTTCCTTTTCTCGTTTTAAATTTCTAGCTGATCAATTGCATCTTAATAATGCGAGTTATTCTCATAATTGCAGTATCTGCCCGTTAGCAAAACAAACTAGGTTGTCTTTCCCAAGAAGTTCAATAACAACCCATTCTGCTTTTGATCTGATACATTGTGATGTTTGGGGACCACATAAAATTCCTACCCATTCTGGTTTGCGTTTTTTTCTCACTATTGTTGATGATTTTACTCGATGTACTTGGGTTTTTTTAATGCAACATAAGTCAGAAGTACATCATTTGTTGATGAACTTTGTTAAATTCGTTCAAACTCAATTTCATACTACTATCAAGATAGTTCGATCAGACAATGGGACTGAGTTCCTATCTTTGCAACCATTCTTTACTTCTTGTGGTATTGAATTTCAGCGCACTTGTGTCTATACTCCACAACAAAATGGAGTCGTAGAACGCAAGCATCGCCATATCCTAAATGTAGCTAGGTCTCTTCTTTTTCAGTCACAGGTTCCACTTAATTTTTGGGGAGAGTGCATTTTAACGGCTGTTTATCTTATAAATAGAACGCCATCACCATTATTATCTAACAAGACACCCTTTGAAGCACTCTACAAACGACCACCTACATTTCATCATCTTAAAGTTTTTGGTTGTAAATGTTATGCAACTATAGTACATCCTAAGCAAAAATTTGAACCTAGGGCAACTCCTTGTGTTTTCGTAGGATATCCTTGTGGTCATAAAGGTTACAAGTTGTATGACATGCAATCTCACACATTCTTTATCAGCCGTGATGTCAAATTTTGTGAAGATGATTTTCCTTTTTCATCAGCTTCACAAACTTCGACATTAGCTCCTTCGACTCCTGTTGTACCACTTCATGATCCATCCTACTCAAACATCCATCCTCCACCTTCACCTCCTATTCCTTCACCTCCTACTCCTCCTTCACCTCCTATTCCTTCACCTCCTACTCCTCCTTCACCTCCTATCCCTTCACCTACTACTCCGTCGTCTCCTCCACCTTCTCCAGATTCGCCCACTAATTCCAATCCTATCCCACCTGATACATCAGCTCCACTTCGACGTTCTACTCGTACTAAACAGCCTCCAGCTTGGCATAAGGATTATGAGATGTCTTCTGGAGCCAATCATTTAACCTCTAGCTCAAGTCCCGGCACTGGCACCAGGTATCCCCTTCATCATTACCTTTCATTCTCTCGTTTTTCTGCTACTCAACGTGCTTTTCTAGCTCTTATTACATCCCAGACAGAACCTAAAACCTATGACGAGGCAGTTGGCGACCCGTTATGGCAGCAGGCTATGAATGATGAATTGCAGCTTTGGAACGTAATCATACATGGTCTCTCGTTCCTCTACCACTTGGTCATAAAGCTATTGGTTGTCGTTGGGTGTACAAAATTAAATACAACTCTGATGGTTCTGTTGAACGTTATAAAGCTCGACTAGTAGCAAAGGGGTACACTCAGGTTGAAGGTATTGATTACACAGAAACATTTTCCCCTACAGCGAAACTTACTACACTTCGTTGCTTACTCACTGTTGCTGCTGCTCGAAAATGGTTCACCCATCAGTTGGATGTTCAAAATGCCTTTCTCCATGGTAATCTAGACGAGGAAGTTTATATGTCTTTACCACCAGGTCTTCGCCGACAGGGGGAGAATACAGTATGTCGGCTCCATAAATCTCTTTATGGATTAAAACAGGCTTCTCGCAATTGGTTCTCCATATTTTCTACAATTATACAAAATGCAGGCTACACTCAGTCCAAAGCAGATTACTCTTTGTTTACTAAGAGTAAAGGTACTTCTTTCACTGCAGTTCTAATCTATGTTGATGATATTTCTAATCTATGTTGATGATATTCTGTTGACAGGCAATGATCTCGAAGAAATTCAATATCTCAAGACTAGTTTACTCCAGAAATTTCTTATCAAAGATTTAGGAAATTTGAAATATTTTCTAGGCATTGAATTTTCTCGATCTAGAAAAGGAATTTTTATGTCTCAAAGGAAGTATGCTCTAGACATCCTTCAAGACACAGGTCTTACAGGAGCACGTCCAGACAAATTTCCTATGGAGCAAAATCTGAAACTTTCTTTAACCGAAGGAGAGAAGTTGAATGATCCAAGTAAATACAGACGGTTGATTGGCAGATTAATATATTTGACCGTCACTAGGCCTGACATAGCTTATTCAGTTCGTATGCTTAGCCAATTTATGCATGAACCAAGAAAACCACATTGGGAGGCAGCTCTTCGAGTTCTGAGGTACATCAAAGGCACTCCTGGTCAAGGACTTCTACTGCCATCTGAAAACAATTTAAGATTACAGGCATATTGCGATTCTGACTGGGGTGGTTGTCGAACTTCCAGACGATCTATTTCTGGGTTCTGCATTTTCCTCGGAAATTCAATTATTTCTTGGAAGTCTAAAAAGCAGACTAATGTGTCCAGATCATCAACAGAAGCCGAGTATCGAGCTATGACAAATACTTGTTTAGAGTTAACTTGGTTAAGATACATTCTTCAAGACTTGAATGTTCCACTGTCCGAACCAGCATTATTATATTGTGATAATCAAGCAGCATTACATATAGCAGCCAATCCAGTTTTTCA